>NW_015090823.1:2005431-2108481 GCF_001431845.1 Calidris pugnax
CCCCCCCCCCCCCCCCCCTACCCCAGGCCGGCAGGCCCCGTTACCTGAGCGGCGCGCACAGGCCACAAGGGAAACTGCTTCTCCAAGGTAACTGCTCAATGAGACCTGCGGGCGCCCGCCCCGCCGCCTTTATATACCCCCTCAGAACCTTCCAGAAGGGCCCGCCCCTTCGCCCCGCTCCAGCCAATCCGCTGGCGGGGGCCGCCGCCCTGCCGGCCAATGGCCATGGGCCGGAACCCGCACCCGCCGTGACGCAGGACGGAAGGGGGCGTGCCCGCCGGCCGGCCGGTATTCTCGAACCTTCATGCGCTTTCCCCGCTCCCCCCACCCCAACCGCCAGCCGCGCCGCAACGGGCGGGAGGCGGAGCTTCGCGGGCGCGGCAGCCAATGAGAAGCCCCCCAGGGGCCGCATGCGGGTGACGACATCGGCGAGCGTAGGCTGGAGGGGGTAGGGACGGGGGGAGGGGGGGTAGAGAAAGAGCGAGCGACAACCAATCGCAACGCGGCGTCCGGAGACTCGTTTGCATATTTCGCGCGCCAGGGAGAAAGGGCGCTTGGGGCGAGAACGGCCAATCAGGTCGCAAGGCTGGCGGGTTGATTTGCATAGGGCGGTGGGCTACGGGAAGGGGGAGCCGGGCGGGGGGGCACAAGATGGCGGGGGGGGGGAGACAAAATGGCGGCGCCATGCGGGGCTCAGTGGTTATAACCGGTTGACAGCAGAATTAAGGGCAGGCCGATCAAACCCAGCCAAAAAAGTGAGGGTTTGGCTTTCCGGTGGGAATGCTGGAGGGGCAGGGGGCTTACTCTGGGACAGAGCCCTGCGAGATCGCCCTCTCCCCTGAGAGGAATGATGGCATTTCGCATTTTGATGCTCGCGACTCGTTGCCTAACACTTCCTGAGGGCTTCCTGCGGCGTTTTTTGCTTCAGTAAATTTCTCTGAGCACGCTAATTATACCAGCAGCTCTAATCCTTCACGCTCTCTTTAACGAGCCATGAGGCAGCGTTCTCTGACGTCTCCCCACACTTCATTCCCGCCCGGGCAGAGGAAACCATGTTGTCTGTGGTGTTTTAGGGTGACACTGGCTTCTCCACAGCGACACCCGGCCTCCACAGCACCTCCAGCCCTACTTTTTAATCTGTCCTAACATTTTCTCGCCCATAATGGGTGCCAACACACCTGGCTAAGGGACAAGGTGACAGCCCCACGTGGGTGCTGCTCGCTGCCTGCCCTCAGCGTGGCTTCCCTCAGCGGGAAGGGGAACGGCCAGCTCTGAAGGGTGGAAAACCCTGGCCACTCGGTGTCCTCGGGGGTGAAGGGAGCAGATGGAGGGCCGCAAACGTTTGGCTGGTCTCGGCGCTGGAGGCTGGGAGCAGATCGGAGGTCAGGAATCACATCGGGTCATGGAATGTTTACCGTGGCGTAAAACACGGCATGGAAAAGTTCAGAGGGAGTCGCTCGGGGGATGGCTACACAAAAACCTGGCCAGCCTCCATCACCCCATGTGGTAGAAAAAGGACAAAGGAACATCTATAGCCAGGGCAAGAACTGCATGAAAATACATCTCTTACTGCTGCCCACAGGCGTGGCCTTAGATAAAACCACTCCTGGTAGCTGCTTTAAAAGCCCAATATTGAGAAGGGGAACTATTAAATCTCTCTTTTCAGCCTGACCCCAATGAAATGGATGTTTGTGGTACCTTGCTAGGTGCTTGCCTGCACCCTCAGACAGACGAGGTGTTAACGCCTCCTTTCTTTCAGGCAATTTTGAGTGACCTCTGGTAAGGAACATGACGCAGGTAGCCCAGCTGGTAGCCCACTAATGTGCAGATTCTCACTGCCACATGCCACCAGGCTCCTGTGGTAGATGGGGTGGGTGTGCTGAGCCAGTTTGTGGCTCCAGTCCTTGCTGTGCCACACGCAGGGCTGGAACCTGAACTGGGAGACTTAGTTTGGAGTTGGTACTTGGGTGTAAAAGGATAGAGACAGGAGAGGCAGCAGGAAAAGGAAGGGGGGGGTCCATATTGCCGAGCACTATCACTCATCTGTGCCTTTAAAGATAAGGGTGGTCAGTACAAAGCATCAGCTCGTATCTGACCAGGTATGGCATGCAAAGAGCAATCCACCATGTCCAGAGTACAGGCTCCTAGCCTTCACAGGAGATACTTCTCCGGCACGCGGTGCTAATTCAAACTGAATACATCCCACACCAGGTCTCATGGAGCAAGGGATTGCCTCTGCTTTTTTTTTTTTTTTTTTTTGTTTGTTTGTTTTGGTTTTGTAAATTATGGTCTGTGAAATCTGAGGAAGTTTCCCCTGCGTACCCAGCCTGCTGCTAAATGCCTGTGACATCTGCCTGTGACCTCTGGTGAGGCTGTACGTGCTACAGCAGCCGCGGTGGTGCCACGAGACGGCAGTGTTTCGGAAGCCTTTTAGCTCTGTTTGGACAGGCAGCCCTTAACAGTTTTCGGGGATACACGCTGTGTTATGTTAAAGCCCAAGGAATAATTCACTGCTACAGAAAGAAGACCTCTAGAGAACTAGAAAAGGGGAGGGGAGGAGAAAAAAAAAACAAAAAAAACCAAAAAAGACAGGCAGCGCAATTTTCTGTTATTTAAATTGGATCTTTGAAGAGCTGAGTGAGTCTGAGACCTCTTCTCACTTCACCTTTGGTCACTTGGGAAGGCTCTCTTTTGAGCTGGTTGCTGGATTTCTTTTGCTTTTTTTTTTTTTTTTTTGTGTTTGTTTGTTTCGGTTTTGTAAATCATGGCCAGAATCTCAGTAGGATCTAAGAATAGCACTACCTGCAGCTTGAAATTAAATTAGTGACATTTCGATGTGCAGCCATGGTTGGCACAGCAGCCTGATAGCGAGTGAAGGCAGCCTAAAGCACCAGTGAGTCAGTGCAGGGAGGAGGAGGAGGGCAGTTTGGCAAATGACTCATTTCATCAGAAATGGAAGGCTGTTAACACACTGGACAAAAGTGGCTCATTTACTGTATATCAGAAAAATGAAGGCTCAGCAGGCTGGACAAGTATTCTGTGTGGAGATTTTTCAAATGATGAATTCCAATATTATTTTTTGAAGCCAATCTAGTACATGAGAGACAAGCGCTGCTCCTCCTTTAAGCGTTTTAAAACAGAACTGGGAAGACAGTGGAGATTATCAAAGACATGCTTCAGATTATCAAAGACACGCTTCCTATTCACAACAACAGCATTTGTTATTTACACCACACTTGCAGCTGCACACCCTGGCTGAAGTTTGAAAATCAGGCATTTCCAAGGCCGTCCCTTCCCTTTCCCACCATGTTCTCCCCCTTCAGTGTGTGAGTACAAACTGATCCAGGTTAAAAATAACCCAAGATTCCTGATACTGTACAAAAGGATGCAATTGCACAACCCCTCTCAAAACCTGTATCGCCTCAGCAGGATTTTGGATGTCATCGACTCAGGAGGGAGCCAGTAAAAGCATTTCCTCATGAATCAGGGACAAGAGAGGAGGACACACCTATGAGACCACTGTGTTGTCACCCTGTTTTGTTTTAAATACTGTGTAATTATGTCGCAATTTTTACTCCCAGATTTCAATAAAGAAGATTGCTGACATTGGGAGACCTCGGTTCAAAACACCCCCGGGGGGAAAGAAGGCTGAAGCACTGCAAGAGGAACCAACCACAGTTATGTTTAGTTACCCTGAATTCCACCTACATCTCCCTGGCTGGAAATTCCTGTGAGCTAGTTGGAAATGTTTTATCTGCAGAGATGATCTAAACTGTCTGAAGTGTCTTAGTTGTTTAAGGTTTCATTCATTTTCATTGTTTCATGGTTTCATTTCTCCCTGTTCAGGAGGGCCTGAAAGGCAGTGGGTGGTTCGGGAGCTGGGTCGCAGGTGGAGGAGTGGGAGGTTTGTATCTCTGCTGTGTCTGCGCCGCCACGGTTTATCTTACTAAGCTTGAAGCACCAACGTCCTTGGCCAAAATACCTCAGGTGAAATTGCTGCATGGAAGTCAAAACACCATTTACTTCAATACACCTGAGGTTTCACCTATTTCATACCATAATTTAGACTGGAAAATAACCTACCCCAGCTTCCCCACGCAAATACGCACATAGTTCCTTGTTAGCTTAAAAATGGTATTTTTGACTCTCTATTTTTTTCCCTTGGATTCAGCTTGACAGCATGTAACACATCACACCACAGAAAATGCAGCACAAGTTTAGTTGAGCTGTAGCGCTTCAGCTGCAGCATTTATTTATAAAACAACCAACCAAAAAAAAATAATATTATGAAATCATTGATTCAAAGGAATCAATAATAAATATTTGCTTTCCTCTGAGTTGTTCAGACACAGTACAAGTGCACCAATTATAGCAGGTAGAAGAGATGTAAGCGTAGTTTAGCTGCTGAGAAACAAAAGAAAGCTACGTAACATTGTATGCATTTAATCACACTAGTAATAACTGGTATATGACAGTAAATGCTTTAAGTACACTATTTTACAAAATAGAGTTTGGCTTATGGTTCATTTGCTTCCCTTGTGCAACTCCTGATGGTCTCATCCGGAGCTCAGAAAATGTCCCTTGGAAAATAAAATACCTTTGAAATGATCTCTTGTATTTCCCTTGAGTAATAAACGTTTCCCTTTGGGCTTCACACTGACAACCGAAGTGCAAAATCGACTTTGTGTTCACCTGTGAGATGGCTGGAATAAAGCAGACTGACTTCTCCTCCCCGAGGTTCCTAAACCTCTCATCCCATGCCATCAGACTGACAACTTGTGTGACTTCTCTGGGCAAATTCTCCCAGCTGGCGGCAAGTGGCCCCCGGGCTGTGGACGGAGCATCCTCCTCTTTGCTAATTAATTGCAGCTCTGGCCTGTGACTCAAATCTAACCTGCAGCATTTGCTACCCGGGCTGTACAGCTCAACTGTTAGAACTGTTACCCTTATTTGGGGGTAATAAGCTTTTGGTTGCTCAGGCATGTGTTCTTTACTGAAAAAAAGCATTCCTGGTTTTATATGCATAGAGTAAGATTCCTCAGATGCAACCCAGGTAACGTTAAGCACAATAAGCAACCGTGGAAGGAGCCACAAACTACTTGAGCAGCCCTGCTCGTGCTCTTTGGGACTTCCCAGTTCTGGAGAGCCTAAAACCTTCAGGGTCCAGGGAAAGAGCAGCTGTGGAGCAATCCCACTTAGAGCTGCTGCTGCTTCCCAGCAGTGACAGCCACTACCAAATCCACCAAAACACGGCTGGTCCAGGAACCTGCCGCTGGAGCAGCCAGGGAAAACAGGTACAGTCCCACACTATCCAACACCAGGAGCTGTCACAAAATAGAATTTATCAAATGCCCAACACCCGATATCTCCTCTCTTCAAATGTGTGACTCCAGACCACCTTCCCTGCACAATGGATCCGGACTTTGTCCAGCCAAGGACAAAGGTTGACTCTGGGATACAGAGAGCAAGTGAAATTTTAGTACGTGCGATGTAAATGGGTGACTGCTCCGAGGAAAAAAGTTCTCAGGTCATATAGAGCAGGTTTGAAAACTATTTATCAGAAGGAAGTAGCCTGAGCTGGGCTTGACTTTGGTCAGAATGTCTAAGATCTCAAGCAAAGAAGCTAAAATTCCGCATCTCAGTCAGAAAAGGAGGTTAATAACAGTCCCTGGAGTGAAAGAATTATAGAGTTGTGGTTCTTCTGTGCTGATCCGTCGCTGGCAAACTCATTCCACAAATTGGAGAAAACCTTCCCTCCCTCAAATGGAAAAAAAACCCCAATTTTTTAAAATAGAAAATCATCAGTCCAGGAATACAGGAATCTAGAACCTACAAGTGCTCGGAGCCAAGTCCTTCAGAGGAAAATATAAATGACAGATCTGCCTCCAGAGGAAGCCTGTCCCTATCTCCCATCGTTTCCTATTAGCCTTCAACTTGACGTGTAAGACTTTCTATTCCTTGAAAATGTTTATTCTGGCTAATCTAATCCCAGAAAAGATTTTTTATGATTCTTGCTACTTTTTAAGAGTTGTGCTAAGGTTTAAGCCTCAACAATAGCATGTGGTTTGGTGTAGAAGTGGGACATTGCACACAACTGTTTTCTAATGGAAGCAGCATTGTGCTTGTTTACCTGCTCCTGGTGTATTTTCCTCACTACGTGCTCTGTCACTGTCCTTCAGTCTTACCTGGATGCCTGAAGGTCAGGCTCAAGAATGCTGTTTGTTCAGTCTTGGGAAGAGCTCTCCATAAGGCTCCTACAGCACGGCTCACCCCAAAAACGGTGAATTCACAACCTGGCGAGAGCAAAAATACCTTCCAAACGCTTCGTCCAGGCTTTTTGGCAGACTGGTGGCCCTCGCTTTTGGAGGTAGAGCCTTCCTTTTGGATTCAGTGCCCAATCCTCATCACACTAAGGCTCATTTGCCACAGATCCCACCACTCCAGCGGAGTCGCTGTGGCTTTGCAGTGCTGGCCGTAAAAGCAGAGTCAGGCTCCAGGCCGTATCTCTCCGGGCGCATCCTTACGTTTATTCTGGCAATTAAAGCACCTGTTTCCTTGACATAAAGGGTCCTTTCTCTTTAGCAGAGAGGTGAGTTCAGACACATGCCTTTTAAAGGGATCCTCTCATTTCCCCTTTAGTTACAGCCTCCAGAAGTGTTTCACTAAAAGACTGAAGGCAGAAAACCTCTGTCCCCTTTGAGGCTGATCACCAGAGAACCCTCAGCAGAGAGTCTGCCTCAAAATCTTCAGGTAAGACAACGCATCTTTGAGAAAGTTCTCCAAAACCAGTACAAGAGACTTTTCCCTCCCCACAAAACCTCTCTGGAATATTATGCATCTTTATGTCTCCATTGTTCCCTTTTAAAAAATCCTGAGGTTTGGCTTCATTTCATTTGCACAGCGCCCAGCTGTTGTAGTTTTAAAATGCGCAGTGTTCCATTTCCAAAAAAAGAGAATTTAAAAAGAAGGCTCCCTTGTCCCTCAAATGTATCTTTCTTGAAAAAAAAAAAAAAAGTAATTCTGTATCAGAACCTCAGTGCTGGAAGATGTAAGAAAGAGTTGAGTGGGAGGGCTTCTTGTGGGGTGAATAATCACAAGTGATTAAAATTAAGCTGACCAGTAAGATAACTAATCTAACAATTCCTATGTGACTGGTGGTATGTGAAGTGTTTCTGGACAGCAGGAGTCTCCAGAGGGTTGGTGAGCAGTCACACGGTCTGGAACGCGCGGCTTTGGGCAGGCACCATGACCAGCGTCGCTCCCATTTTCATCAGGTTATTGTAGTCAACTTTCTTTGGCTCGATTTCTTTCCCTTCCGTCTCCCTCTGGCCGTACTGGGGAGGAGTCAGATGGGGAGTAGCTTCCGTTGACAAAGTCCGTTGGCTGCGAGAGGCACTGTTGGCTGTCGACCTGGTCGAGGAGGAACCCGAGCGCGAGCTCCTGGAGCCGGAGGAAGAGGAACTTGGCTTGACGAGATGGGCCTTGGGTGCCTCCGCATCTTCTCTGCAATCGAACAGATGACAGGGCTCAAACACCACGAAGAACAGAAACACTTAATACATTTCACCAGATCGAATTGCTGCTGCAATAAACAGTTGCTTATTGAAGCTGCAAATCACCAGGGCAGATTTGGCCAGCAGTTTGAGCAAGGTACAGCATTTTCTGAATACGGTGCTAAGTGACTTTATGGACCAAACTCCCCGTTGCCCCACAGAGCTACAGCTTGGATGGATTTAGAGTACACGCTGCACAAAACTGTCTCTATGTGTGTGGCTCTGAGGTCTGTGGAACGCATGCCAAGTGTGAGTACAAACAGTTCAGATAGAACTGTCTGCTCTGTAATCCTTACTCATAACGACAATCACCTAGACAGGACTAGCTGAGACCAGTTTTTCTAGTTAAAAAAAAGACGTGGGTAGTGAAAGAAGTGCAAGAACTGGGCCCAGAGAAAGGAGAGGTAACAGCCATGCGTGGAAAGGTTATACAAGAGGCTGAAGCTCAGGCTGAAATTAAGGAGGCGTGCAAGATTTGAAAGTAAAGGGAGGGGAAGAAATCAGCAGAGGCTACCTTCTTGCTGGCAACCTGACCACCAGGCAGAATAATCGGCTGCTGAATGGATTATAGAGATGCCTGATGGCACAGAGATGTCATGTGAGGGCAGGCAGTCGTTTACAAATAGAAGGATGGAACAAGGCAAGGGGTTTCTTCAAGGGCAGGAGCAGCTAAAACCCATTCCTGGAAAGATCTTTTTCCAGCGCTTTCCTTCCTGAGAAGTTTAGGCTTGATTGGCTGGAGACCAATCTCTGTTCAGGGGAGTTAAGGGGCAGACCTCACACGTGTTTAACAGAGGAGCTCAAAGAACATGCGTCAGCGTTCCCGGTACGCCCGCTCAGGGCCAGGCTTCTCCTCTCTGCACACAGGGGATTTCTCACCCTGAGCTAAATCCAGAAGCACAGTTGTTCAAAAGGCTCAAGAAAGACTGTGGGAACCTGCCTGCCTCGTAGCATTCTCAACAAAAATTGCAATTGAAAAAAAAAACCCACCCCCCACCCCTCAACCTCTCAGAACCACAGTGGGCAAGTGGGTTGAATTTAAGTACTGGAAAGGATTATGCAAATGCTTTAAAATGCTGAAATTGCAAGCCTGAGAGAGAGTATTTTGTTGAGTTGTACGCCAATTTGTCCTGGGGGAAAAAGAAGACATTTTCATCTAGCTAATTTTCTGGAAAGTCTTCACAAAGATGATTCTCACAGTCAAGAAATTTGTCAGTTATTTCAGGGAGACTTTGCAAGCTTTTTAGAACAACCTTTTAAGACGCTTATACGTAGGTTACTTAAAACTGTAGTGAGAAGATGTGTGAAACTGAAAGAAGGGAGGGTAGGAGGTGAAGGATTAAAAAAAGAAGGCGTTACCTAATTTCATTTGGTGCCTCCTCTTCCTCGTATCTCTTCTTTTCTTTCCTCCTTATTGTCAGCCTCACCACCAGGAAAAGGAGGGAAAGTCCCAGCACCACGCCACAAACCGCTCCAGCGATCATGCCAACGTTTTGTGCATCTGTTGCCCAGAAAACAAACGTGTCAGTCAATAAACTCTCACTATAGGGTCATATGGTCAGATTCTAATCCGCACTACAATTTATAGCACTGGGTATAAATCAGCCCAGAATGTGTTGGTCTGTTTATTTAGGCGTGTCTACACAGAGAAGCTGAACCAGTTTATCTTCAGGGATTGTTTCTAAACCTGAGCTAACAGTGAGTAAAGTGTTCACCTCTGGAAGGGTTGGATCACAAGTGCTATGCCTTCAGCTATGGGTCAGAACTGAAATGAGGAGGAAAAACCCTCTCACCAGAGCACAAAACCACAGAAAGTACAGAGATAGGACAACCCACCTGCCAAACAAAACACCAGTTTCCTGCACGCAGAAGAGTGTTTGAACTACAAATGTTTCCCCACGAGGATTTTTTTTTTCCCCCTTCAACTCGCCCTGAAATGATTACAATCCAGTTGCAGAATGAATTATTCAACTGGGGAAAAAAGTGACCTGAGGGGGGTGGAGAGGAAAGAGGAAAGGAAGGCCATACTGTGCAGGTGCAAGGCATTTTTCACCCAAAATAACACAGTTAATGAGAGCACACTTCCTAATGTATGATACTTTATGACAACTCCTTGTGATCACAGAATCACAGAATCTTCTAGGTTGGAAGGGACCTTAAAGATCATCTTGTCCAACCGTGATAAGAGTGGTTAGGTTGGGTTTGGCTGAAAGTAGTTTCCTTAAGGCTCATCCCTACGGAGGGTTTAGCAAACCAAAGTGAGGTTTTAAACCAGTTCAGTTCAATTGGCATAAAAGCTGCCTGGATGCTTTTACTTCAGATGCCTGAGGCGAACAGGTTTTCCTTGCTACATGACCATATTCCAGCTATTTCAGGCCTGGCTGGGCAGAACAATTCCAAAGCTATGGAATCTCCACAGAAGAGACTCTGCTGATAGCAGCCATTTATCACAGCAGGTTCAGCTCCTGCTGATCTCTCCTGAGAGCAGCTCATAAATACCCGAGAAACGGTATTGTTTGGATTTGTCCTCAATGCTGGGGCTCAACCCCACCCTTTTGATATGCAAAGAGACAGATAGCTCAACATGCACACGCCCTTGATGGGGTCAATCAGGTAGGACCTTGATGTTAATCTCTGTTCAACGCAGAATTTCTTACATCTGGATTAAAACCAAACTGTGTCAAAAGTTGCTTTTTATTCTACACGTTACCTCATGTCGAAGTCACTATTTCTAGCTGCCTTTAGATAGTTTACTATAGCAAGTGCAGCAGATAAGTAATTGGGAATGATGGCCCATCCACATGGAGATTTATACTTGAGAATAATCTCATGTGATCGCTCCAGACAGAAGAACCTCAAAAGATGGAGACTCTGGAGCCTTTTAACTCACATTTTTTTTCCTTCATATTTCATTAGTCATTCCCAAAATCAAACTTCTAACAGACCAAAACACCTGAGACCAAGCGATGCATTTACCACTTCAGGTTATACAGAGGGCTGCTGTAATAAATGCAATAAATAAGAAAACGACTTGGTGTGACTCGGGTATGAAAGGGCAAAGGTGTGGCAGAGAGTTTACCAGCTGGGATGGGGCAGCTGAGAAGCAGCGCTGCTCCTGTGGCAGTGCCAGCACTGGTTATGTGCCAATACTTACGCTGCACCGTCACCTGAACAAGGCAGCTTTCCTGTCCAGCCTCGTTGGTGGCAATGCATTGGTACAACCCCGTGCTCATGTGCGTCAGGTTCTTCAGGAGGACTTGCCCCGGATTAGAAATGTCTGAAATGGGAAAAAAAATAACACAGGGATTAATCAAAAAGAGACAAAAGAAACCTTAACAGTGGACAGGGCGCAGAAGCACAAATTGAACTTCTGGATCCAATCAGTTCAGGAACAGTCAATGAAGCCTCAGAAAAGGCATCATTTAAGCATTTTCTTTGTCAACCTTCAGCAAAACACTACACAAACTCCTCAAGGGAAGTCATTCTCCCCCTCTACTCTGCACTGGTAAGGCCACAATACTGCGTCCAGTTCTGGGCTCCCCAGTTCAAGAGAGACAGGGAACTACTGGAAAGAGTCCAGCGAAGGGCAACTAAGATGATTCAAGGATTGGAGCATCTCCCTTATGAAGAAAGACTGAGAGAGCTGGGACTCTTTAGTCTGGAGAAGAGAAGGCTGAGGGCAGACCTTATTAATGCTGACAAGTATCTCAAGGGAGGGTTGAAGGAGGAGGGAGCCAGACTCTTTTCAGTGGTTCCCAGTGAGAGGACGAGGGGCAACGGGCACAAGTTGGAACATAAGAGGTTCCACTCAAATATGAGGAGAAACTTCTTCACAGTGAGGGTGACAGAGCCCTGGAAGAGGCTGCCCAGGGAGGGTGTGGAGTCCCCTTCTTTGGAGATCTTCAAGCCCCGCCTGGATGCCGTCCTGAGTGATGTGCTCTGGGCAATCCTGCTTCAGCAGGGGAGTTGGACTAGATGATCTCTATGGTCCCTTCCAACTCTGAAAATTCAGTGAAATTCAGTGAAATTCCTTGTGGAAGCACACCACAACGTCCAGCTGCAGCAGCGAGAGGCACTGTTACATCATTGCTATCACTGCCACCAAGAGATCTCCGTTTAGAAAGCAGGCACATGAACATACACATTTCTCTGGGCAGTTATCTGGCTGTGAGCCTTCTGAGAGCTCTGGGAGGAAAGGACCTGACTTACTGACTCTGGATGTAGGCGGGAGATGTTCGGCTCTCTCGTCTTCCTCGTTTATGCGCTGCCATCGGTAGGAGATGGGTGCTGTGCCAGAGGCGGATCGGCACTGCAGCGACACTTCCTTTCCTTCCAGCAGCTCCCCTTCCAGCCAGCATTTGGGCTTGGAAGGTTTTTCTGGAAGAAACAGAAGACAGGTCAGGCAAATGCAGCAGACTGTTTTCTCAGTGGAAAACCCTTTCTTTGGCAAAACACATAATTTAAGAAGCTTCCAAGAGCTGCCTCCTCTGGAATGAACTGAGGAAATACACCAGAGATGTTTGTTAGGGGATTTTAGCTGCAGCCCTGTGCAACTTCATAGTCTAAGAAGTGGAGCTGGTTGGCTCAGACATAGAAATGACACATTCTAATCCTCCGGGACAGTTTGCCTCATGAGTCCTTGCATCAGAGGAGTTGTATCACTGTCTTCCTCTTCTAGGCACTATTTAGAGAACATCCTTCTCCCCTCCCCTGCTTCTCCATTTCTTCCTTCTCTCCACAGCAGCTGCCAGGCCACAGCACTTCTTCCACGGGATGATAGTGTAACAGGCCAAAAGCCAACCAAGAAACTGAAATCAGGGAAGAGAAATGCTAACCCCGGCAGATTATTTGTCACCTCCACTGACTTGGAACAGTTTGGGACATGAACCCAGAGTCCTCAGCAAGGGATCTGGACAGGGTGATCGCCTGATTCAGCTTAGCTAGAATATCAGTCTAGTTTGTGTGATGAGATCATAGAGATTATTTGGAAAGGATGGTTCATATGATTTTGCACGTGATTATAATTACCTCCAAACAGTTCTTTAGGCTCTTCCTGTGTCCTGTCCTTTGCCAAAAAAAATGCAAAGGCAGATGTAGAGTTAAGGCAGTGAAACCTGATCGTGAGATGTCTTTGTATTTATACCCCGCTGAAATAAATCTCTCTCCAGGAAACAAATCTAGCGATTTTTTTGCTTTGGAAGAACAATAAAATGACCTTACCTACAACCTTCAGGGTGATGCGGGCCCATTCGTACTGCCCAGCGTTTTTAACCTTACATATGTACTTCCCCGCATCGCTGGACTGCAGGGATATGATTTGTAAGGACGCATCTCCAGCAAGGAAGTTGGAGGTGAAGGAAACACGCCCTTTCTGTTCCTCATTCAGGTCATCGTAAACACGGCCTCCGGAGTAAGTGATCACCTGAGGAGCAGAGACAGTCACTAATCAGCCTGCTGTAATTTTACTTTCACGTGGGACAACAAATGGCAGCATTTCCAGGAACTGCAGACCAAGGTTCTGCACGGTTAAGAGACGTGCCAAGGGTCACTGTGTCAGGGTGGAAAATTAAACCTGGATTTCGAGTCTGAGAGCGACATGTAAACTGTATTTACACTAAAGATTTATACTGGAGCATTTATACTAGTGTCAAAATAGGCACCAGCTGATGCCACAATATATAAAAACAATCTTTAATTTTGGCTGGTTTTGCCTAGCTAATTTAAGTTATGGCAGACTTCATTTTGCTGAGTACTAAACTACTATACTTCTTCCTAAAACCAAGGTTTCAAAAACTGGGCTTACAAAACACCCAAGGTCAATTCTGAAAACCCGAAGGGCAATTCTGAAGTTTATCCAATGGTGACTGATTAAATAACAGCACTAGTTTAAAGAAAACTTGATTGTAACACAACCTGTTCAAGACAGCACGCGTGGGTATCAAATAACTCCTCTATTTTTATAAATCTCTCTAAATACATCAGCTGTGTTTTCTACACAACGCTTACTTCATTAGAATAACTTGCAAAGATCATCACAGAAGCCTCTATAAATCAATGTCTGCTGCTGATGTCAACAAGAAATAAGACATTTTTCTCAACAGATGCTAAGAATGGCTCAACCTACCGCTTTTTGTACCGTTTCCGAGATGTGCAGCAGCCACTCAATATCCAGGCTTCCTTGCTCCAGGAGGCCCAGGCGGTGGTGACAGGGCAAAGTCACGTTTTCTTCAGCCACTCTCTTAAATTCAGTCTGAGCCTCAGACAGCCAAATCGAACAGGAAGCTGAAAGACAGACGCTGGTGATTAGAGACCAGGATTAAGGAGGCATTTCTGCACCGATAAGTGTCGCTAGCTTAGGTTTTGATGGATTCTTCCTCATTTGCTTCACAGCGTCAAAGAAAACCCAACAGCTCAGCTTCCTGGACAGATTGTAGCTGATAAAAGGGGACATCTAGACGTACATAGGCAGTTAGTTTCACACTAATATTTAAGCACGAAGAACAGATGGCTTCACACTCCAGAGCTGTCAATACTAAAGTCACACCCACATCCTCTATGCACTCAAAATTTCAGATAACCTCCTGGGTTTTGCCTTTGCCTTTTATTACCTTAACTCATGAGCAGTATTTCCACCCAAAAGACCTTCAAAGCCCATCGCTCTATTCCTATGTAAGTCTGACAAGGCTTGGAGTCTCCTCCCTCGCACTAGATAACCTTTGTTTTGTGCATTTCAGCACTAGAAATAAGAGACCAGCCTGGGAACAAGAGGGTTAATCCCAAGAAAGGCACAGTACAAGTAGGCTAATGAAGTGTCTTTGAACAGCAACGTCAAAAAAATCATTTAAAAAGGATATTTTTTTTAAAAAAAGAGGACGCAATCGCCAAGCTGAAACGCTAGAGGGAAGCAGAGCCTTTTAAATGTTCACCATGAAACCCCAAAACGCATATTAACTCCCTAAAACCTGGACCAGGAGACGGCGCACCGCAGAAAAACATGGTTTTCACCCTGCACTGCGTGAGTCACCCTTTCTTTCCGAATTTCTTTCTATACTGCATCCCTGCTAAAACTGAACAAAATCGGGGTCGGTTCTTGGCTTTGCTGCCTCTAACTTTTGATAACACACGGACTCACCAAGGGAAGTTCAAACTCAATCAAAATTCACCCCAAAGATCAGAGGTATGGAATAGTAGGATGTTTAGGTCAGGGAGTCCCAGGTCTGCTGTGACACCAAATAAAAAATTTCCCAACCAAGTTTCCATGGGGATTTCTGGGACACAAATACCATCTGCTTTTCATGTATGAATCTTCAGAGCACAGTTGGGTTGCTGTTAAGTTTTTGCTGTGCAAGAAGAAAGCCTAAAAGCACTTTTTTTTCTCCCCTGCAAAACGAAGCGAGATGAAGCATCTTACTTCTTGGACTAATTATTGCGAAACTGATGAAAACTGTGAGAGTTGGCAGCACTACCAAGTCACATCTGTGATGGAACACACAATCCTGTGATCACACAGCAAGATTACTGGCAAGAGCATGAGAAGCTCTAGTTATATGGGCTAAATTTGTTCCTATACTTTAACTTTTCCATTACCTTCAAAGGAAAACAGAAAAAGCCAGGAAAAACGATGTCCAACACGACACCTTATTCAGCTCATTCTGTGTCTTCAGGACCAATTCTGGTTTTAGAAAAGTCATTCTGTTCCTGCTCCCGTTCTCGGATCTGCCTCTGAGTTGTTAACATCACTGTCCCTCCGCTCCTGAGCTTCCGATATTTAATCAATACTTGCCAAGTACTTCTATAAAAGGTACCACCTATGATGTGTGTGCACATACATAAAATGCCTAGAATTTTAAGACAGGTGGAGTCTTGCAAAGGATTAAGCTCTCCTCCCCAACACTGATCTCTACAGGAATTGATGAGAGTGAAAGCTCCTTTTCAGCCACATTAGCCGCTTTCTTTAAAGGGAAAATTAATCCAGTTTATCACTGGATTCACTAGTCTCAAAGCTCCATCTGCCAAATACAATTATTCATTCCGCCCAAGATGAACGCCTGCTTTCTCCTACAGCCCACATTGCTGCAGGCTGCCTTCATTAACACGCTGCCACTCGCTAGATGACTGATCAATAAGTTTAATTTAAGCACCACAATAGTGAGCATTCGCATAGCATTTGCAACATTTTCAAAGTCCTGTGCCAGCAGAGCACGGAGGTTTCGTGGACACCTCACAGAGCATTCTATGTTTTAAAAATGTAGTTTTACGATAAAAGCGCTGATCAGGATTATAAATCACATTTTGAAGGAGTGTAACAAGCATCACTTTCATTCCTCTCTGCCTCAGACAGACTCTTTTTAAGAGAACTCACACCTTGGTTTGTTCTTCTTGCCCCCAGCAAACATGTTCTGGATTTAAGAAAGGACCCCCGTGCCTGTGAGCTCCTCTTCTAAATGGGAATAAGGTGAGGGAGACATCCAGTGAGAGAGTGACTGCAAAATTCTAAAGGATCCTTTGTTTTTTCAAAGGTACACGCAATCAGAGATAATTTAGAGCTGATTCACCGTTGAACCGATAACCAGGGTGTCATGCATAATGTACTTTGCCATGACACATCTGTCTTATTTAAAAAAAACCAACTTGTCCTTTTAGTCCTTATTAATTCTTCAGTAATGCCCGTGAAATCACAAGGAAGTCTGTAAGTTTTACAGGTGTTCTAGTCAAAACCCTCACTTTAATTATTTATTTTCTTTCCAGTCACCTATTCCTGTACAAAGTCAAAAGGAAGCTCAAAACACAGCTTTGTAGAAATACCCAACAGAGGGTGCCAGTTATGGGAATCACCCCTGCAAAATCCAAAGACAGCTTAACGTGAAGAAACCTCAGGCCCTTCAGTAGTTTGGGTGGGATCTCACTGTTGCAGGCAGTGATGAAATCAAAGTTTACCTTAGATGTGTGCTGGAGTTTACAATATATGCCTAAGAAAGAAAAAGAAACTAAGAAAATAACCAAGAGGTGGCTTGAGTATATTAAGTAGTTTATTACCCAACAAAATAAAAACCCCCTGAAGTTCTCTTGTATTTGTGTCAATGAGACCTAGCAAGAACAGGTCAAAGAAATGAAATTTTGCTGATGGTGCTTTTACCGTTTATTTTTCTCCCCTGCTCACTTTAATTTAAATGAGTACTAAAGGAGAGTGTCAGCTTATGGACAACCCCTTACAGTAGCAAACTCCTGCATTCACTGCCCAGTTTGCAAAAGCTCCCAGCAAATACTTGGGCTCTGCTGGTTCTCAGCTGGCTCCGTACCTTCCCCCTGGAAAAGCTCGGCAGCCACAGGAGGGCAGAGCCCACTTGGAGTAAGTCCTCAAGAGCCGGCTCCAGCAGACAATAGACTGAGACAATAGATGATTTTCCCAGAAGTCAGATCCAGGAGTCTCGCTCATTACGTGCCACATAGATACAGGCTCCACTGTTCTTCCCCAAAAACCCTCTTCCCTTTCCACATCCTGCCTGCGGCTCTTTCTGCTGCTGAGAGCAGTTGGGGAATTGCTTCTTCCAACTTTACTCAGGCCTTACTCAGCCCCTGTCCCATGACTTGGGAGGGAGGTTGGTTTGTTTTTCCTGCAGAGCAGGAACCCTAAAGCTTATTGTGACTGCAATATTTTGAAAGCATTGGCCCTGAGCCTGAAAAAAAAAAAAGGCTTGGGTGCAGCGCCAGGCTCGCTGACACACCACAGGCGACACAATGTTCTGTATTTTGGGGGGGGAGGAGACCACTGTAATGTTCAAACGTTTGTTCTATTGTTCAGAAGACTGTAACTCACCCAACACCCTGCAGACAAGGGAGAGAGATTATTGTCTTTCATCCCTCGCTGTTGTTTTAAATATCCAAGGAATACAGAGCAACTCATCTTTTAAACAATAGCAAAGCTGGCACACCTACACAGGCAGCACCCTAAGAGCACAAGCAGGGATTTAGGAGGGGAAGGGCATGGATTGGGGCAGGACACACAAAGGGAGTCTCAGCCCTGTCACCAACTGGCCCTTCTGCCTTAAAAATAGCAGATTTTAAAGAAAAAAAACCACCAACATGGACAGTATCCTCCATTTTTCTCATGCGAAGGCGTCAGTCTTGAAGCACTTCCCAGAACTCATTTCAACACTTAAAGGAATACTGATTTTGAACATATCGTACATTATAAGATGGTCTGAATTTCAGAAAAGCCTGCCCTTCAAACCACATTTAGAGGGAAGGAAGCAGCTCCCGTGCACTGCAGCAAGTGCTGAGCAAATTGGGACTGTGTATTTGGCCTTATCACAGATTGTGACCACCCAAAATAGTGGTTTCATGTGTGAATCCTTCATTTGATGACACGTGCTTTTGTATACGTGCTATTATGAAGCTTAGTTTATTTTCATGCCCATCTAATAACAAGTACACGTATATATACAAATGCACATTGTGTATATCAGCAAAATAAACCTATCTGCAAGGCACATAAACATACAAACAAAATCCAAGTGAAAAAGAACATTTCACTGACATTTTTATTTGTAGGCAAATTCATGTGCTAAAAGCTAAAAAGCTTCCCGATTTAAATATTTCATTAGGTTTAGAAGGCAGCTTGAATTAGGGAGCAACGCTAAATATAGATTATACTTCTAAAAAAGTAATAAGTTGTGCTGTATCACTTAACTGCTAGAATGAGGAAGAATAGCCTAGAAGAAGATGTGGAGAATTGAGATATAAGAAAACCCTGATGATGCTTTGTGAACTTGGCCCAAGCCATACCCTACACCAAGTTCATTTAAAATGTGAAGATCCACAACGGGTCTTGAAAACTTTCAGTTGCTCCAGGAATTTCTTCAGATACACTTTTTGTAATTGGTTTTGGCTTTTTTTATCAAGGATGACATTTCCAACAGATTATTCCAAGATGCTGATGTCCATGGAGGAATAGAAATGGAACCTGCAGTTTTCCTGCAACCCGAGAGATCCTGTACAAGGACCTGAGGGCAGCGACTCAGGAAGCAAGTGCCTCAAATCTTCTGCTGAGGAAAACTTTCTTCAATACAACAGCAAAAGAAGGAATTCCAGTAATACCTGCACACAGTTTATAGCACTGTCTGGACAATTTCTGTTTCACCTGTGATAGGTGCTCTATCTGCTTTTGTTCATTAATATCAAAATGCTTCCTGGATGAAAGTGTGACAGGAACACTGAATGGCCACTGTTGTCAAGGCTCATCACATCCTCTCTGAAAGAAGAACAGTCCCCTACAGACAAGTTTTCTCCATTGTAACCGATAATTTTGTGGTCTGATTTTTGAGTCCTTGGATTATTTTCATATCTGTGATTCCACTAGATGAAAATATAGTGCTTCCAAGAAGGGAGTTTTGGTCCTGTAGTCCCCCCAGTAACACACATTCTTCTCAAAATCCAGGCTGGCTGCTGGAAAAACCCACCTCAGTGCATCCAATAGCTGGTCTCTGCTATACAGTCAGCTCAGCCTGGAGGTTTAAGTACTTTATTTTAGTCAAAATGATCCAAATCAGCAAAAACTTCTTATTTAAACAGTTTAAGTTAGCCCAGAGAAAAATCAATACTCACAAGAATAAATAGCCAGAGAATTATTCAGGCTGATAGTGTTCCTCTAGCTGAATCATCCTATACATTTGACTCACTTGTTGTGCTAAAAACATTTATCCCACGCAAGAAAGTAGCTGAAAAGAGAGTATCTGTCTAAGTTAAATATATACAAGAACAATATGTTTGAGAATTAAGAAACAAGAAGACCAGGACAGCCTGGCATGTTGCAAACTTTGAACCACTCCTTCACGCCAGGAATTTAAGACATTTCACATCTGTTAGAGTTTGATCTTGCTGCAGTCTTACAGGAAATTATTTATGAAGTTTTCTAAGGAAAAGCCAAAGCCCCACTCTGTCCAGCCGTCATTACAGTGGTAACGAGCAAAATCTGAGCATTTTGCAATAAGCAAACTTAGACTTCTACATGCGTAAATATGAGGCTGACAACTACTTTTACAGTCAAAAACTTAGACGTTGAGTAAAACTTTCAGAGACGCATGAGTTCTTTGGAAGCTCAAACGGGCTAAGTGCTAAAGACCCTATGGACACCAGTTCTACAGTTAAGTATTTAAGGCTGAATAACCTTAAAATTAAGCACTCTATGGAGGAACCAAACATTTTCCCTTCAGTAACAATGAGACACATGCACATTAAGGCTTTTATCTCCCCTTTGACTCTTTTCCCCAGTTTGTGCTGTGGATAAACCAGAAGACAGCGCATAGCTATGCTGGTTTGTTCCAGAGCTGTAAGGAGAACCCACAAGGTCAACCCCCCCGCTCACCCTCAGACCACACTAGCCCTAACAGTTAGTTACCCTGACAGCATTTTAGGCCAAAATAAATAGAAAATGGTGTCTCCTTACAGACTGCTATTTTGCATTCTTTGCACAAGGGAGGAGACGCTGGGGGCAGGCGAAGTCTCCTAAGGATAATTAACTCAGCCAAGGCTGTGCTCTGGGACATCTGCTTTGTGTATTCCTTGGCTGGCAGAGATGGAAAAGCCAAAGGTCGCCTTCTCCCGAGAGCTCGAGTGCTCCAAGTGACCAAGACCTGGCCCCCAGTGCATGCTGCCTGCAGCCCGCTCCCCTCCGCCTCCCTTTGATTTCAGGAATTCGGTTGTGAAGCAAAAGCATCTCAAACAAGAAAAATGTGAGCTCACAGTCAGCTCCCCCAGGAACAGGCTAGCTGTGTTAAAATAAAGAGGTCAGCCTATCCCCGTCCATAACCACATAGCATTGTGGAGGCTCTCGGTAATTGGAACCACATGTGCTGGGGGGCTGAGGTTTGAGGAGGCTGTTGAAACAGAAAGCAAAGGGGAAGAGTCCTGCGTGTTGCTGAGTTTCCAAGTGGTGACGTGAAGCCATTGGAATTGCAACTGCCAGGGAGGTAGGAAGGCCCAAAGAGAACAGAAAAGGCAGTGTTTCACCAAGCAAAGCCTCTGATTTTTAGAGGTGCAGGAGGGGGCTAGAATTTGGCTACACAGGCTCCCCCCAACAGAAATATCATGAGCTGCAGAAGAAGCATGAGCAGGAGTTGGCCACAAGTCCTTTCCTGGGCAGTCTTGGAAGAAGCTGGACAGTGATCTGTGGGATAGCTGTTACCAGACTACAAACAGCGGATGTGACGTGTGATTAAATGCACCATGGCTTCACACTGCCCCGAGGCATGAATGAGATGGTTCCCCCAGAGCAGGTCCAGGTCTCACAAATGGCCCCAGGAGCAAGGATGCAATAGAAAACTCAGGGTTTCTCTAGTACATTAAAGACAGGATCCTAGAGTGCCCAGTAGACAAGTGCAATCTAAAGGCCTTACCTAGACACTCCTAGAATCAAGAGGTAAAATTCTACCCCTGAAAATTCCAACAAGAAGTTTGCCTTTAGCACTACCACACACAACTGAATCCAACGCTTGATTCCAATATTTTGTGTATTGCAAAAGACATGGAAGCTTTCCCTCAGCTGAGGATCTTTCACAGGCAGCCAGCAGCTATGTATGTCCTGTGGCTGTCCCTTTTCTCATTGCATCTTAAAAATCAAGTGCAAGTAGGAGATTCTGGGTTTACATCCCTGGAGACCAGAGAACAGAAGACAAGGCCTCAGAACTGCATCTTCCTATTTAATGGTTCACAGAGTGTTTATATAGAGCAACGCGTGAAGTTCCTTAGCCTTTAGTCAGTTAGGCAATTTTATCAGTAAAATGGTCCAGGTGTCTTCTGTTTACAGTAACACAGCTCAGACTTTCAGTAAAGCAGCTGGTGGTTTCAAGCTGTGTGGAGTAGATGTGTACAGAGAGGTTGTCAGTACGTATCACGGATCCCTTGGGGGCTGAAGCACCCAAAGCTGGGCTGATGTTCCCTTTCTCTCCAAGTGTCTCTGGGCTGCTTTGTGTACCTTCCAGAGCTTCATGCTGAGGAAAGCAAGAGAACAAGACATTCTACCCCTAAACATCAGAATTTTAACTCCTTTTGCCCATTTCCAAATGAGGATTGAAAGTATAAGAGGAAAAATGGTTTCTGAAATAATTTCTAGGGTATCTTCTGTCTGAGAAGTATGCTTAGGCCTCAGTCTCCCAGAGAGCCTATTGTTGCTGTCAGTTCATGGACGTAAAAATGAAGGCACACAGAAATGAAGTTATCTGCCCAAGGCAGACACCAAGCAGAATCCAGAATACAAACCCGAAGAGACAGCAACAAAACTGTTTTCAAAATAGTATTTGTCCATCAGATCTTTCTTCACGGATTTCAAAATCCAAGGAGTAGGTTGCATCAGCTGAGGTAACTCTGAAAATCGGGGAGAGAGGAAGAGGCCTGAGAGACTGATAGATTCCCAGTAAATCAATTCTTGCACTGAGGATTCCCTCTCCTTTAAATTTTCCTTAGCACCCGTGTAAGCTGTTAACCAGAAAGCACTGAACTGATTGTGCTTTTCTGCTGCTTTTTATCATAGAAACTCAACTTTCTTTCAAGCTTGCCAAAGAAGGTACCAAGAAACCCAGAAGGTCCTCATCACAAGTAAACTCCATGCATCTTTCTCTCGCAGACATTCTCAACAAAGTTTGATGTGGTTTTAAGGTACCAGCTTCAGTCCCTGTTCAGCACATCCATGTTACCTCGATGAGATGTTCGGTTGCGTGCTCCTAATTGCACATAACACGGTATGACATCTCACTTACCCACTACAAGCACTACTAATATGATACAAAATGAATGCCTAATGTATTAGCACTCTGTCACTTTTCATATTCACTCAATCTCAAACCCTCAGCTACAGCCTACCCTAGGGCAGAAAAATGAACAGCAGCAGCAGCTCCTCCCCATCACCCCCATAAGTCTTGTGAAAGAAATACATTAAACTCTGCAACACTTCTGGGATGAACACGAGGTGCAGCCTTCTGGTCTGAGCATGGGACCGGGAACAACAGCAGCTTAATTCTAAGAATTATGTTACAGATACCTTCTACCCAGCTGTCTGCAGCTGCTACTTCTCACCAATGCTATAGGAGTTAGGATCAATTACTTTGTATTTACTGAGCCCATCAGAGATTAGAAAATTAAAGAAGCCTCATCCTCCTAATCCTCATCCTTGCACTGGCTTCAGTATGAACCAGAAGGAAGGAAAAAAAAAGGAGGATCAGAGTCTTAATTATCTTATCACTGATTCAACTCCCTCCCTGCATCTTTGCTAGAGTTTGGCACAACAGCGTACCAGCCACAAGCAGCCTCTGAAAACAGATACATCTTTTCCCTCATTTTTTTCCACTGTTACCAGGAGTTACAGCATCTGGACATGTACACTGAGGTCTCAGATGAGCGGAGGCGGAGCTCTAAATCCCACTTTCTGAATCAGAGCTACAAGTTGAGCAAGTGGGGATTACTGAGGAACGCAAACCAAACTGTAAATGCTGGAAGAGACACCCACCAACTGCATTTTAGGAAGCTGGCATCACACAGACAATTCACTAAGTCTCTACAGACTATTAGCTCACATTGTGCTGGAGGAAGTCTGATCTTTGGTGGGGCCTCGTGCTCAAAAGGATCCTGAGGTTCTTCCCAGTAACATTTACAAACTGAAGATGAGACTGAATACTATACTCGTGAGAACTTGCATCGACTTTAAAAGAGAGAAGCATAATTTGGGAAGCATTCTCCCTGCAGAGAGACAGCTTTCCGAAGCAGAGCACACTAGCCATTTTAACTGACAGCAACACCACGCAGCTGCTGAAAGGGATTCTGAAGTTAAGAAAAGGACTGAAAAGTCAGGCAGAGGAAATAAAGAAACACTATTTAACAGCAAAGTATGATAGATTCCTGCATATATAGGTTTTTTTTTTCAGTGACTGTCAGGAGCACAGCTAAACCTAAGGCATTCTGGTACACTGACAATAGCCAGAGACAGTGAGGTCTGAGGACGATGATTCCACTACCCACAGGATTCCAGTGGAGGAGCTGGGGGCCAAATTCCAACTTCTGGATCCATTCCACTTGACAACAGCCTACAATCCTAAAAAGGACATGACTATACAATAAAGTTACATTAATCAAATTGGTTAAGCACAGCAACAAGGCTGCAACCTAAGAAAAACGAAAATTACTGAATATTTTTGCTTCTGTGAAAGCTTCGGAATGTTCAGAAATATGTGGAAATTGTATTGTTTATCATTTTTCAGCTATGTATTTACCTATAAGCCTGTGCTGTTTCTTTTTTCATCTTGGTGTAGATTTATCAAACCCTAGTCTTATTTTAGAAGTCCAAAGCATGAATTAAGTTACCACGCAAGACGCTTGGAAAACACGTGAGGACTAAAACAGAAAGCAGATCCATTTCGCTTCCCTCAGAAATAGAAGCAAGCGCAAAGTCCTGACTTTTAAAATCCAATTTTAAACTGGGTTTCAAACATGCAGGTGGAAAGACTAAAACAAAGCTTCAATATTACCGGAGCTAAATAAAACCTGCAAACTGTTGGGGGGGGACACAACAGGAAGGGGTACTGCTGCAGAATTGAACAGCTCAGAATCCATTGGAGCTGAACCACACAGAACTCCTTCATTCCTAATGGTCACATCATCAACATTTGCCTCTGCAATAGGAATACAGCTGATAGGGAAGCAGATTTTCTTCTCTGCTCACCTTAGGGCTCCAATGCCAGCAGCCGAAATGTGTGTTACATATATTTTGCATGTTTGCAAATACCAAGGGCTCTGCAAAGCAACAAAATCCGCAAAAGCCTAGGGCCATTGCTGGGGGAAACCCTGACTGAGAACATGCAAGCATCATGCTTGCCAAATCTTCCTGTGACCTTTGCTCAAAAGAGCAATCTAGTTCTCCTCTGGCACATGTTCCTCTCCTAAAGCGAGGGATGCCCCAAGTCAGACTGGAGAGACAGAGCCCTTTGTAAAAACAGGCACTGGGTACCAGCCTTCCAAGAGCAAAAGAGCCCTGTCTGAGAGCTGACAGTACGTCACGGAGCGCTGGTGAGCAAGCACAATGTTTCTGAGATGCTGAACAGGAAGCAGGGTTTGGAAGGGAGCAGAGGGTCAAAACGGGATTCAGGCAACAGTTGAACAAATCTGCTAATTGGATGTGAAAAGGTCAGGCATCTTATCAAGGAACATACTATAAAGGTCAGGTGAAGTATACCCAAGTAAGCCTAGAAGGAAAGGGTAGCACACATGACCAGTTCCACCACTGGGACTCTGAATTTCTACCCTCCTTTTCGGTTTATCTAAGAGCTCTGACCAACTTAAAAGCACCACTGAGCTTTTCCTGTGTTCTTATTCAGCCTGAGGTCCCTACCACAACTCATTCCTCAAAAAGAATAAATGTTTCTATCAACAGAACAAAATAAAGAGACTCGACTACATTATTATCATCTTGTGAACAACTGTATTTTGGGTTTTGCTGTGATTAAGATGTGCATGCCTCATCTTTCAGAGCTACTTTTAAAACTGCTGTTGAGGACAACAAATGATATCTGTAGCACCTGCCATAAACTCCTGATATCTCAGTTGCAACAAACTGCTTTAGAAGCAGAGAATAGTGCAGGTCAGAAGGGACCTCCAGAGTTCATCTAGTCCAACGCTCTGTTCCAAGCAGAAACTCCAGACCCTTAAGCAGAAACTCCAGACCCTTAATCACCTTCGTGGCCCTTAGCTAGACGCATCCCAGTACATTTGTCTCATACTGGGGAGCTCAAAACTGGGCACAGTACTTTACAAGCGATCTCACCATTTCTGAGTAGAGATGAAGGATCCCTTGATCTGCCACCTCCACTCTTCCTAAGGCAGCCCAGGATGCTGTTGGCCACCTTTGCCACAAGGGCACGTTCCTGGCTTGCACTCACCGTGTTGTCCTGCAGAAGTCCAGATATTTTAGCTGCGAAGCAGAAAGAATATAAGGTGCAGGACTCACAGGATAAGATAAAAGTCTCCAGAGCTAGTGCAGGAATACAGGGAAACACAACTCCCTGGTAGGAAAGATCAAGCTAGAAAAGGACCTCAAGCCCTGATGCAGAAGTAAAGTTTCCTGGACAAGCTGCAGCTTCTTGGCGCCTCACTTCTGTCCTTTTCAATTTATGTAAGAAAACCTGCATGCCTCAGGGATGCATATGTAAAGCTTACAGAGGGAACAACAAAATTATAGAGGAATCAGAGCCAGCCTTCTCAGAGGTGCACAATAGAATGGATGAGAGACAATAGGCAAGTTCTAAAAAGGGGAATTGTGGTCAGATAATAGGAAAAAATATCACTGTTGGGCTGAGCAGCCCAGCGTAAGCTGACCCTCCTTTGAGCCAGAGACCTCCAGATTTATACTCTTCATACTCCAGATTTATACTCTTCTGTGACAAGCTCTTAAATCTTACAGGAGATCAAGGAGAGACCTGTGAGACTCAAGCCCCACTCCCTAAGCCTTAGGTCTTCTGGCTTCACTGCAGCTTCCAGATAGCCAGAAAATAGCACACGGTGCTCTTCTCCCACTGCCCTCTCTACAGATAAGTTCTTAAGTGCCACAGTTTGGTTTCAGCAGCCCTGACACACAAACTGTGTACACAGCTGCTCCATCGGGGTGGTGGGCTCTTCCATGATTAAGTCCATTGTAATGTCTGGCAGCCATCTGTCAGCCGCATCTACAGCAAACCCCAGCTCTCCCAGCATGTGTGGTCTGTGGGGATAATCAAATAAATTATGTGCTTAGTTAATTCAACTTTTTTTTTTTTTTTTTTTACTGCTGACAGTATCTGTGAACAGGTCACAGCTGTCTCCAGTTTCACCCCAGTACCAGCTTTTATTTTTGTTTTTAGATTTTTCTCTCCATATGATGGAAAAAACAAGGTGTTTTAACCAGCTACATCACCTGATACTGCTTCTTGACTGCCTGAAGTTGCAAGTAAAGGCCTATCTACTTCACATTAAGTTTTCCCCAGTATTTACTTGGGCAACACTGAAACTTATTTCAAAGTGCCAGAAAAACAACTAAATCATTAACTGATCACAGAAAGTGGCACAAAAAGGGGCAAAACAAATGAGTTAAGGTAGAGCACTGTGCTTTATGTTATCCAGCAATGCTCTGATTTGGGGAATTGAAGCAAGAACTGGGGAGCTCAAACACTCCAGCTTCCTTTGTTTCCATACCCTATTGGTGATCCTGGAAATAAATATAAACCTAGGCTTGCAGGGAGGTACCCTCTCTGCAAAAGCCACAAAAATATGTTTTCCTCCAAGTTGAAATCAACTTTTTATATTATTGCCATTCAGTGTTCCAGTGGGTTAATTTTCTCTTCAAAAATTCCCAATGTTCTTGAGCCGGAATTGCCACAAAAAGCCGCCAAATATTTGGCTAGTCTCCGCAGTACTCATGGGTTTTTGCTGGTTTGGCTTCTCTAGCAAAAAAAGTATTTTCTTTAATAGGAGCTGACACAGCTTCTCCCCCTCTGCTTTAAGAAGGCGTTTTCAGTCAGAAGGAAGACTGGATAAAAACACTGTCTAAACTGAGCACTCTGCTCTTCCTCTGCCTCCCCAAGCTGCTGTTCAGCCTCATACCCTTCACCAAGGGCATACACAGCTGCAGGTCCTCAGTACCTCTGCAAACCAGCCATCAAAACACCTCAACTCTAACTTGTTTGTCCTTTACCTTCCACATCCAGAAGCTGTAGATAACTCAAGCCTATCTACTACGCCTCAGGGACTTGGATATCACCAAAGAGACACAGAAAAGGACAAAGAAAAGGAAATACATTCAATTAAGTCTATCACTTATTTACTTTTAAGCTTTATGGACTTCATCCAGTAGCAGTCAATTAACTGCTTTCATATTGCAGAAGCAAAAACATCCTTAACACTACCCGTCCCCAGTGTGACTTGTGCACATTGTACAATTAAAAGGACAAATTCATGACTCCCATTGACCATCAGATCTCAGTGTTCTTTCATATAGCGAAGCCCCTAAGTATCACTGTTTTCAGTTTGCAAAGGACAAAAGCTGATATGGAAAGCTCAGTTTGCCCACAGATAACTAGGGACACAAGACTGATCGAGGTCCCAAGGAATCAGTGGTAGGGTTGGGAGCAAGATCTGCAGTTCACAAGGTCCACCCAAATGAAGCCACACGCTGGAAACACCTCTGGACTGGCTGCTTGCAGAAGACAGGAGTTCTCAGTGCCCTGAACCACCAGACCAAGCTTTAACTCCAGCTAAATCAACTTATTTTATAAAAAGCAAAAAAACCTGGGCTATAAGTTACACTGAGTCTCATGCAAATTACCACTCAGTGCCAAAAACCTATGGAAAAAAGCTAAATTCCCACTGTGCTGACTTCTACAGAGAATGGCACCCTAGATACAGACCACGGCGGCGGGGGTGGGGGGAGAGGCAGGGATCAGCTCATGTCAGCTCATTACTTCTAGTTTCCAAATAGGACAGAAAGTGAAGCCAGCACAGAGCTCAAGCTGCAAGGAGGTAGCTGGCTTCTTGCCCGATACATCGGTTCATTTTTCTGAGGCCCCTCCGAGCTTCACATTGCTAAAAAAGGAAGTTGGAAAATGTTCTACTGGAAACAAGAAATGCTGCATCTCTCCCCTCTCGCTCCCTGCCTGGAAGGAACATCTCCAAGGTAAGCTTCAGCCACCCAAAAGAAGAGGAGCAGGCTGCTATGATTTCATCTGGTTCTTTGCTTCTTAAGGGGAGCACGGGAATAGTGACCAGCCATCGGCCATTCTTAACACTCAGCGTATTCCTGGCTGCTGCTAAAGAACTTGGCTGTAAAATACAGGTGTCAGGTTGTACCACGTCCCCTCCAGCTCTTAGAGAAACTCCAGATCCTGGAGAAAAACACTGTCAGTTTCTTTTACACTCTGTGCTGGTGCCACACGAGCGCAACTGGCAACTCACCATGTCTCCTTTTGAACCCTGCACAATTGTTGCAAAACCTAAATATTTTCCCATTATTACTAAAAATGGCAACAAAATAAATCCCTATTCAGACTACAAGAGTCAGGTTTTCCTGCTGGTCTTCTTCTGCCTGGAACCACCGCAGCACAGGGCACAATCACCCCAAAACAACTCAGAACATCCCAGTGGTCCCTTTCATCCTCAACCCCGTTGTGCTGATTAGGAAACCAGTGTTCACCAGTACTGCCTTGGTTTTGACACTGTGACACTAGTTCACTGGATGGAGAACAGAGCAGCCGCTTCACCCCAAGCTACGAAGCAGTGAATTCCAAGAAAACCCCTTGTCCTTTCGAAACCAGCCTCCCCTCCCTGCACCAGGGCTTGGGTCCGGCAGGGGGGGAAGGCAGTTACACAACTGCTGCAGGAACCGAGGGGGAGAATGAATGTCAAAACTTGCTAAAACATGAACCCGGGAGCCTTGCGGATTCAGTCTCTAACATCCATCAAACATGATTAATTTTAATGTCACAACATTTTAATGTCAATTACTTTTAATGTCACTGCTTCTTACTTACTAGCGCAGCCACGTTTTAGAGCTGATAAGAGATTCCCCCAAAAGAACTTTTAAGATCAAATAAATAAACAATCGAAAATAAATGCAACAAACACAAGCAGCAGCCCTGGTGCCTCCCTGCTATTGTAAAGCTCTTGATGTGGGGAATCTGACTATTTCAAAGGCTGAGGCAGTTGGGAAACAGAGCATCTGAGGCTTTCCTGTTTAGGGCCAAATTGCTACTTAGTAAAAATTTGCTTCTACTCCTGTCTCTCTGACTGCATAGTTTGGCTAATTCAAGATGTCTGTTAGACACGTGGCTCGATAATATTTACATTAGGCTAAGTCCTCAGACAAGGATATATTTTGTTTAGATGCTGCGTAGAGAGTAACAGAGTCATGATTGCGGGTATCCTAAAATATGTGTATAAAAGGAGAGACAACAGGCAAGTTGAGACTGATGAGGAAAATCCCAGAAGAGGACTTGAACCTTAAAATCCTTAGGTTATCAAGTGGCTGGGGAAAAACTGGACAGCTGAAGATTTTTTCAAATCAACAGGGATGGTAACTCCTCACATCATTTCAAACACTGCAAATTTAAAAGCCTGCACTTTGATTCAAATTGGTCTGGTTTTATATGTTCTTTGGCAGAGACTGAGGAGCAGCAGGTAGGTGGGAAAAGAAACAACACAGAACATGTAGAAAAAGGGACAAGGAAAGACCATAGTCTGTACCTATATATGTACAGTACTTGCTTGTTGTGTGCTTCTCTGGAAAGCTGTCAAAATCATCCTCCTCTTGATGTAGGCTTCAAATAGCTGTATATACAGAAAGTCAATTGTTTTTAAAGACTTGATTCAAGCTGAAAAAAAACTTGGGAGTATAAACAACAGGAAAAATTGGTACTTGAACTTCTGTTAAGCATAATTTTTTTTTTTTGAATAGCTGGAGAGGTTGACAAAGCCTCAAATCCCATGGGGTTTCTCAAAACAAGAGAAGCCTTGTACATATCTTTAGAATAAATTATAAGACTGAGGATAAGCAAGGTCTCTATTCTAATATGAAACTTAGATGGACAAGAAAAAAATATGTTTACAGACAAACTACAGAAAACAAAACTGTCAGGCACCTGCATGGTCTTTTTTAGAGCCGAAGAACTGACTTGGTCCACTTATTACGAAGATACACTTGTCCACCCATATTTGCACTTGCCACCTCACTTAATGGGAATGCACTATGTAGCTCTGTGCAGTTTTGCTTCAGAAAGCATATTTTTTTAGCACACAACAATTCAATGCGGTATTTTAAGCGCATAGTTCCATCAACGTTAGCAAATTAAGTCTCAACCCATAATACAATTGTAAGAATGAAATGCAGCGTTTATTAATAGATTTTCAAAGCCAGAATAGATGATCATCCAAGTTTTCAGTACAGCAGAGACCACAGAACATCACTGTGATATTTGCACAGTTCAACAGGTCTATTCCAAGAAAGAGCCCAGCTTGCTCCACTGATAGACTGCTTCAGTGGCACATTAAACTCCCTGATAATTCCTCAAATTTTAGCTTCTATCTTGCATTTGTCAAGGTTCAACTCCTAGCTACCAGCTTTTGAAGTGTTCTAGATTACAGAGCCCTCAGAGAACAGTTATCTAATGAAGACAGCAGGAGCTGCCCTGATCTTGGGCTCCGTCGGGGAAGGGGGAGGCTTCGCACCACCCAGCCCTAAGCTGTCAGTGCGTGTTAGGATCCAGGGCTCATTCAGAACCAAGGGTGGGATTTACATAACTTGATGAGTTTAATTGTCTCCCTCTTTTCAGGGAATCAATCACAGCACCCTGCCTCTTGATCTGGGCAAAGCGTCTATCATGTCATCCTATCTGTGTTTGCCTGGACATACTGGTGCTCATCAAACAAAGGTTTACTATAAAAGGTAATCAGGTAAGACATGAGGTGCCAAGAGATACCAGACAGCACATTCTGATAGAGGTTTGTGTATGTCTGACAGCACACACAGCCCAGAGTCATCTCCCAGTCTTAAACAATTCACATTCCTTCCTTGAGCTAAACCCCACTGGATGCTTTGTTTCAACAAGCCAAAAAGCAGCCTCGTGCCAGGGGGGTGCTGCAGAGACCTCTACCCTGACCCACACTAAGCGAGACTCCAGGCACAAGCTCCTAAAGCACCACATTACAATTATTTACACATTCCCTCTGTCCTAAACCAGCCAGAGGAACAAAAAGCATGGCTGTGAGGCTGCAGGGAGATCTGGAAGGCCAGCTCCTCACAAGACCACCCGAGGCTACATCAAACTCCACAAAGTCAAAGCTCAAATTCTTCAACAGGTTCCCCAGCCTATTTTTGTTCCAACTCCTCTATCAATCTGAGAAATTATCCAGCCTCTCTTCTTTGTTACAGCCAGCTCAGATGCACTGAAGTTCAGCAGTTCAGACCTATATACTCACTTGACTGCTGTCCGTGCCTTTTATTTATACTCTGGTATCAGCCATGAAACATGTTTTCCAGTAGAATCTCATCGGTAAGGTCACACCAAAACACACCTTAGGCAACTTTCCTCCATAGACTGGTTCCCTCTTTTCCACAGCAAGCTGCATACATCAGGTCAAGGATGTACACTTGTTAAACAGCATCCCAGTTATTTTTCATCTGTGCACGTTACTTCTGCCATGCACTTAGAATCCATTAGAAGACAGACTTGCAGTCACAGTGGGGTTGTAGTATCACAGAACACCTGCAGGACCAGCAAAACCTGACACACTGTCCTTTCCTACAACCCAAAACCAGCAAAACCAAGACTTGAGTTTGCAGTTCTTTAAAAAGACTTTTCCCTTCTGGAAAGATCTCATCCCACAGGGCAGAGACTGTCCAGACTGTTTCTGAAACTGGCATCATTGGTGGCTATCCCCCCTGGTGAGAAGACACCATGGTACACACCTAGTGCTGGAGTATTACAGACTGGCAAAGGCAGAAGACCCATTTTGCTCAGAAATATACACTAAAAAAAAAAGGAGCATCTGGCTACTAGAAGGTAAGATTCAAAGTGCTTCTGTTCAGGAAGACATTAGATATTTAATAAGCTCAATCACAAGTCACATTATGCATTTATATACTTGAAGTAACGAATCTAATTTTCCCCTAACTGCCTAGTATTTGGCAATAAGTTTCCCACATAAGCACGTGATTCCACATACTATCAGTTAGGGATTTTCTTCCACCTGGAGGAACTGGATCATTTTGCAGTGAAACAGTCAATCAGATTAACTGTGAGTCTCGTCTGGTTCAGTTATTCCTAGCTCCTTATTTCCAAGCTTGCTGTCAGGCAGGAGGAGTCTGACTCACTGGCTGAATCTATGTAAGAGAAGTGAAATACTTATTAGGGTTACTGTAGAGTTTCCAAAGCGTCTGTCAGTCTGATGCAATTGTGACAGCTCACAGAACTGAATCAAGGGCATGAATAACTGTGACGAAGCTATGGGCCACAGGAGGAAGTATGGCTAAATGAGTTCATTAGCCACTTGCCGACTGAACATCAGGAAAAATCTGGCCAGGGAAGGGTCCGTTTTTCACCCTGTTCCTGTATTATTTCTTCAGACAAGCTTCCTAATAATAATTGGAAACAGGCTAAGTGGGTATTCTAACCCTTATTGTATCTCTTATTCTATAACACATCCTTATTAGACACTGGCATTCCGACCCGGACACAGTTGTAATCCATCTGTCTTGCACTGGTAATTAACATGCCTATTTGCTCTTTGGTTGCCATCTCTAGAGTGACAGGAGATATACATCCCTCATTTCCCCGTTATTTCACCCTCCCAGCCTCTGCCTCCTGCGTTTCCTCAGCCCAGCAAGCTCACATGGAAAAGCTGCAACAGCTTCATAACACTGAAAATAGTTTATTATGTTTGCCTAGTGGAGAAGGGAAAAGAAATCAAATGGCTCCATCCTGTAGATAACAGCAGTTCATCGGCCCCAGACCACACAAGTCTCTGCATCTGGCCCTCGTTAACATGTAAAAACAAAACTAAAGAATCTGTCTGCCAGGCAATGGGTCTTGCTTGACATTTATGCAGAATAAGCCAAATAAGATGTGCCCGCTTGCAGGGTCCCTATTGATCCTCAGGGATCATTTGGGATGATTATAGGGACCAGCACGAGTGGAGCAGGCATAACAGGGTTTGGTGAGTAAGATTTACAGTCTGGTTTGTGGTGAGGCCAATTCCCTTGATCAGGCAGCTGCTTCTGGCATCCTTCAGGACAAACTGCTGGTTGGGGGTGGGAGGTGGTGCAAGGGGAGGGACATTGTCATGGTTTGCTCAGAAATGTTTTATTCAGGCTGTTTATCCTCAAAAGAACATTTTCCTTTTAGATTAAATTATCTGGATTCTGTTTATTCTAAACACAGGAGACAGGACTCACGCATTTCCTCTTTTAGGAAGTATGGCTGAGTGTATTTCCTACAAAATTTATAATTTGTATGGCTCCTGAAGATTTCAAACTCTTCTTCCCATGCTGAAAGAACTGGCACTGTCAGAGCACAGTTACATCCCAGTGGCATGAAACACAAATGCAAACAGACAACAGCTATAAGCTCTTTGGAAAGGGAAGGCTGATAAAAACCATAATCAAACTATTTACCAATACTGCGCATTGTTTTGTCTAAAGACCGTAAACCACATTATATAATGAGACATTTCCCTTTCTACACATGGGGAAACCAAGGCTCCAAAAGGACTTTTCAAACCACATACTGGGATTACAGTTGAAATGAGACAAGTTAATGAACAACAGATCTGAAACTTACCAGTGAAAGGTTTTCGTTCTAGCAAGACAGAGTCACCACTGGAACTGGAAGTAAAAACACGGATTCCTGCCTTCCCATCTCTTCTCTTTCCAAATCTGACTCTCTTGCTGTAGAGATACTATCAAGTTTTGTGTGCCATTTTCCATGCATTAGTCACACCCTGCTTCCTACAGGAAGTTGCCATCTCCACCTGAAGCACAAAGGCAGTGTCTTGCTCAGCCTTCCAGGAGACCTGAAAGCCAGATAACGAACAGAGCTCCTCTGCCCACAAGGCCAACCTGTCTCAACATTCACAGCAGAGCTCAGGAGTGATGCAAGTCTAATGTTCCAGTATCTTTTATCTCTCACAGCTGCCTAGGACATCTTTCCTGGCATCTACTCTGAATGTTCATATATTATGCACTACTTCTGGATCGGAGAGGGACGTAGAGAATATATGAACAGTGACTGCTATTTAAAATGTCTACAGAAATAACATTTATCTGCTACATCAAGTCATCCCTGTCTGCAGAGCTTGACCATAACCGATGGTGGGTGTTTATAAAGCATGCATAATCATTACCTGCTCAATTGCAGCTATAATGCATGGTTGGCTCTAAGTGCTGCCCATCATGGGGCTCCACCAGCTCCCTGTACTAGGGGAATTCTTCATGTTTTGTTTTTAATTCTGCATCATAATCAGGCCCTAATTTTATGCATATTGGCTCAGGATATTTTTCCTTTCTTTTACATTGTCAGTCTGCTTGCCACATCCTTGCTGAAGGGGATTCCTCACTTTAAGTCCTTCTCTTGGTAGGGCAGGATGGCCTCTTTTGGTTGAGGATTATAGGCTCTGACAGTGCTGACACAGAAAAATAAAACCCCAGAATGATTTAAAGCAATGAGCAGGGTTGTTCCCTCAAGATCAGGAATATATAGCTATTACTGTCCTTTCCTCCTGTAACTCAGACCCATTCTAAACTTGGCTACTTAAAGACCTTCTCCGGAGAGAGCAGGTCTCAGACTCTTTAAGAGCCTCCACCTCATCAATACACTCTTCATTCACTGATAAGATTATCAATTTTTAGTAATAAAGAGACCACACACTGTGAACTAAAGCATTTATGGCCCAATATCACAACACAAATGATATTAACGGCGACATGAAGTCATAAAGGGATGAAGAGACTTGGATATACTCAATAAAAGCAAAGAATGTCAAACCTCCTAAATCCAGGACAAACAGATCATACTGCCAGGCAGATCCATAGTGAAAGGGTGTTAGAAGACATCTTTTCAAGAAGAAAGTATAGAGTGAGCTCAGTTCCAATCTACTCCACATGGATGCTTGAGAAGAACAGAATTTTTTTTTGGCAGTTGATTTTCTCCATTCTGCTTATACAAGATCATCATAAAAATGAAGCAGCATTTAAATCAGCAGCAAGGATGGAAAAGCAGTGCCAATTCCTCCCTGATGAAGCTCGCCCTTGTAGGAACAGGAAATTCATTTCTCTTCCAATGGTTGGAATCACTGCATCAGGTGCTTTCAGTGTAGAGAAATTTTTCCACCCCACTGCTAAAACCTGGAGATTTACAGCAAACATCCCAGACCCCATCAAAGGCTTATGAAGCCCCAAACCACAAGAAAAGATACGCATATAGAGTTAAAAGTTTCAGCACACACAAAGCATGGCCCATTGGCATGAAGGACGCCAGCAGCTATTGAAGTTGCTGTTTTACTGGGGAGGCTGGGTTTTCCACACACATGGTTGCAGGAAAGGAAATACTGAGAGGACAACCCTGAGGACAGAGACGAAAAGGAAAGCTGTAGCCAGAAGCAAAGCAACACATGGTTTTGCACCACATAGTATGGGAGAGACTGCAACTCTGCTCTGTAAAGTAGGGAATGCAGGCAGGAAGGGGCAGGGTTCTTAGATATGTCATGTGCCATTGCAAAGTGATAGAAAGTATTTGCATTCAAAGGATCCTCCTCAGGGAAGGCAGTTTTTGTCAAAATAAAGGACATGCCTCTGCCCAGCACAGCCTCCTCCAAGCCAGAGTTTTAAAGTACACAGACAGTGCCCAGCACAGCTCTTTAAGGAATAGTAAATAACTTACAGCAAACAATTGGATTCTGTTTTTACTGTTCACTTAACATATTTCTAAGTTGGGGTAGGGTGTGCCATATACCACTATTATATTCTATAAAACTAAGCATGTGTGAATTATTAGTGCATTGGTTTCTGGAAACGAACGGATCCAGGAACAGTCCACATCTCAGTAATCCTCAGAGAGCCACTAAGAAGATAAACAAATGACAAAATGCCAATTTTATCTTCAAACATTGCCTTCAAACCAAGCCTGGCTGTCTTTCTGCAAGAGATATTTTACTCAACTGAGTAAAATGAACGCAAATATAACAACAATGAAATCCTCTGTCCTCCAATATTCCCTAGCAATCTTCATCACTGCCCTCAATTTTGTTCTAACTTCGCCTTTGAAGAGGGGCAGAGTTCTTTCTGCAAGACTACTTGAAAATCCCTGTCACTGTGCGTATATCAAGACATCTCAAAGCTTTCCCAGATACGCCTGTAAAATAGATAGCTGTTACATTTCTCTTCTGTGCCTTTAATGTGCTACAATCCACAGATGCTGAGAAGTCCAATCATCCTAACTGCACACTACAGGGCTGCTCAGTAATTAGGACCATTAGCAAAGTATAATAAACTTCTGAGCATATACTGCTTTGTGATCTGGCCAGAACAAGCCCAATTTACATAAGCCCACAACGAGTAAGCCCCCTGAGGATCCCATGTGAATATTTTGGGTTCCCAACTTTTCTGCCTTCTCACTGCATGAATTTATGCTCTGGAATGACACTAATAGATGCTAACCTGGCCCTAGCTTGTTTAGACAGCGAGCAGGAAGAAAAGTAGGTTTAAGACATTCTGCATTGCTATGCAGCTTCCAGGTCCGCAGCGTTGTAGGGAACAGGGCAAACAGGCAAAGAAACAGTCCCTGCCTCAGAGCAGTTACAACCAGAAAATACCATCCTAAATAGTTCCATCTGGTATAAGAGGGCTCAATTTGTTCCATTCACATCCTGGTTTTGGCTTTCCTCCTCTCTTCTGGTGCTTTCACAGCAGAGGATGTGGGGCAGGGGAAGATGCTCACTGACAACTCCAAAGAAAAAGAACCACCGCAGCCTTCCCTGCATTCAATGCCTTTTACTAATGGATATGTATTCATTGCTATCCCACAATGGAAGCAACGTGCCCAGGGCATTACTAAATAGGAAAAAGATGCAAGCTCAAATAATTAGAGGGAAAAGTATTGTGCAATGCAGGATCATTAGCTCCAGAGCAGAGGAGCTCAGAGTTTTGAACTTTTCTTGTACCAGGTCGTATTGGGTCTGAATTGATGAACAGCTGCAGAATTGTCTCCTCTGTGTACTCCAGGGGTAGCCCTGGGCTAAATGGAAGGAGCTGTGACAAAGCCGGATAAGCTGGGATCCATTTGTGGCACTGATGGGAAGACTCTTCACCCATTAAACTAGTGCCTGACATGTCTTAACAGACTATCACTTTGGACTTCTGCAGCTCTATTTCTACAGTCATTTCAAAGCACTTTACAGCTCTTGAGGGAAAGGCTGCTACTTTTGTGAGTGCTCTTGCACTTACCCTGCAAAACAGCAGCTGAGGTGCAAAGCAGTGGAAGGCAGCATTTCCTAAGGCACCCCCAAAACTTTGAATGTTTAAAGAATGCCCGACAGCACATAGTTGGTGTGACCAAGCTCATGTATCCCTGGACTCGCACCTTCAAAAATACTGACCCTTTGAAACACTTGAAGGGGAAACACTCAAAACTAACAGGCACTTAAAAATGGAGCCTGAATTGCTAAATCACTGAGTCACTGGCCAAACCAAGAATGGAATCTGGACATCCAGAATGCTGCTTTGACCAGAAAGCACTCGAAGTGGCTTAAAACCCCCCTTTGGAAAAGAAATTTTTAGAAAAATCACAGCATTTGTTAACACAAAAGCTATGCTTTGTCTGGTTAAAATTCCCTTTGTCTCCAAGCAAGAGCTTGAAACAATGGAAATGAAGAGGGGTTTTGCCCACAGCACAGACCACAGTAGAACAAGACAAAGCTGTACTGTGGAAACAACCATCCAGATTGGATGGATTCAGTAAAACAGTTACAGTTCCTTATGTGAGATGTGGAGACTCCTAAAGAATTCACACAAAGCTCTCTGCAAGTGCCACCTCAGGAATCTACCTACCCAAGGCATCCAAACAGAAGATGCAGCAAAAACATCAGAGCTGATGACCAAGAATTGTTTGAAGGCCTCAAAACAAGAATAATGCCAAATTGCTCATCTGGGATTGAATTTCTGAACTTTGCTGACAAAATGTACATGGTTTGCTTTGTGCTCAAGTGGGAAATAATACCCAGTGTTTGTACGTTACAGCAACATCAGTTCTACAGAGAGATACACCGGTCTTCCCTTCCAGGAAAGGAGGTGAAGCTGGTACAGGCAGCTCTCGGTGACATCCAACCCCAGGCAGACCACAATAAACACAGGAAAATGAAACCCACCACCAGGGCTTCCTTCACCCAGATCATCCATGCATACCATTCCCACTTTAAAAGCAGAGGGCCATGGATCCTCACTCACCACATGAGGCCTTCATTTGATGCTCCTTTTGAAATCTAAGGTCGACCATGTGACTCCCATTATAAATTGACTCAGGTTCCTTAATATCTGGCTCCTAACATCAGACCAGATCTGCTGCTCATCACCACTAGTACTATGTAAAACAGTCTCCCCAGGATTTGCAGAGCCCTGGTCACAGCTAAGGCTTTTAACAAGTACTATAAAGCAAATAAAGAAAGTAGTTGCTAATAATAAACCCTACACTCAGCAGGCCCAGCTTCACTCACGGCCTAGTGCAGTATGACTAAGGAAACGAAAGGCTTCACTAAGTGTGATTGAAAGCTGTGACACCATTTTAGGACTGTTTTTACACTCCAGCAGGCTGAAGTAATGTTACCAGAGACATCTGAAAATAAGATAGTGCTCTGGCTTCCACTGTCAACTGTGTCTTGCTTCGTTTTTCAAAGGACACAATAGCTCTTAGGCTCACCACTGGATACAACACACCACACCAAATTCTTCACTTCATGTACCTAGAAGTCAGTCGAGTTCCCTCAGCAGACTCCCGTTTCCCATTTTGAGCACACTAAGCTGTTTGCTCTCCACGAGCAGTACTTTCACATGCTCATGTCTTACAAGACCCACAGAGCATTGAGCAGACATTCACCGAAGCTGCGTGTTGCCGCACTGAAATGAGTCCTAGTGCCAGTTAACGCCTGGGGAAAATGAAGCAATTTCCTTAATATTACTCAACAAGGCAGGATGGGCAGCAGGATTCCCAGCACTCTGCCAGACACTGGCCTCAAGTCTCACTTCAGCAGTTCTGCTCTGGAATTACCCTACCACAGCACAGCTCCCAATCTGGCGACGTACCTTTTTTCTGCAGAGGTTTGATAAACGGTCCTTTGTTCAGAAAAAAAAAAAAAAAAAAGCCCTGATGTTGGAGAACGTGGCTCCTTTTTCCTCTTGTCCCTGGAATTGTGATTGGAAATAATTGGAAGTGTCACTGGAAGTAATCGGAAGTGACAGTCCCTGGGCTATAAGGCTTTTGCTTCAAGTCTAACAATCCCCCCCGCAAAACAAAACCTAAATTTAAACAATGAAGTCATAAAGTGATTTGCCTTCAAGGTTGAAAACCCTGCAATATTTTTTTTTTTAAACAAAAAAAAGAAGAGTGCCTGGCTCTGGTTTAGTTCAATATTCAAGGCTTGCTATGTTATATGAAATATTTCCACTGCACACACAAAACCACCCCACCATTTCCTGGCACTCTACAGCCCTGCCCTACAGATAAAGGTTCATATCTATATTAAACATTTCTATGGCCTTTAAAATTTTATCAAGAAAAAAAAAAAAATAGCCTAAGCAGTTCGAGTTATAAGACTCAGCCAGCATGCATCTAAAATATTCCAAATACTAGAAAACCACCTAATTTCAATATTTTTGCTGAGGCACAAAGAGGGGAAGGGAATGGAGCCACTCTTTTTCCACACTGCAGTTCTGGAAAGGCTGCTTATCAACCTAGTTTGTACTGAATGCCATCCAGGCACATAGGGAAAGGCAGTCTCCACTCAAAAGAACTTACAGCCTCAATAACCAAAGAGTAAAAGGCATAAGGAAGCAGAAAAAGAACTAAAGGGACCAACACAACTTGCCAAAACCTAGAACAGAACAAGGAACTGCATCCAGATTCCCAGCCCATGTATTGACCACTCTCTAATACTTGTCTGAGGTGTTGCTTTTTTTTTTTTATCCTTTTTTACCTTTACTCCAGCAAAGCACACCTTTTCTCTCTACGAAACAGCCTTTGAGGCACCGTGACTAACACAGTACAATATTGTCAGTTACTACACAACTGCTGCTAGTTAAGAGATGATAAGGAGGGTTATTTGAACGAATGCTGGGGCATATGCTTTAAAACAGACATACCAATATATTCCCCGTTATCAAAAGGCACAGGGAAGGACAGGAGACTCCCACCTGTTATTTAGTGTAGCTGGCTTCCAGGTTCTGCTCTGTCAAGCCACTCCGCACAATAGACACTTAACTACAAGTGATTACTCAACAGATATACAATAGCTGGAAAGACTAGATTCTCCTGTCATATGCAGAAGTAATGCAGATACTGAACACACACAGCCCAGAATTTCCTCTCTGTTGAGGGTTCTTCTGGTAACACAGCAGTCATTCACACCATGAGTGGAGTTTCTCCACATATCAGTACTAAAAAGCCATTTATACTTTATGAAGTATCTTATCACAAAATAAGGGTAAGTCAGACCTTCCCATTGTTTTGAAGTCACCCCTCCAGATGGCAGCTCAAGGACCTCTGCTTGATAAATTGTACATGATTGATTCAGCTGTTGTTCAATGATGTGCTCATCACTACTTCTACCCACATTTGAGGACATATTCAAAGGGAAATGGCTTTAAGTCAGAGCTGCAAGGGTTCTAGACTTCACATAACAGCTATCTTGCCTTTAGGCAGTGTACACTCACCTGTTCCTTAACTTCCTCCTCTGTTAGATGGGCTTTATATACTTCTTTAACCAATATGGCCCTATTAGACTGAGTTACTCTAAGGTTTATATAAGTGTGATGCTTAACCACAAAGGATGCTACACAAGTAGCAGTATTATGGCAGACTAAATGCAGTCTAGTCATGGTCATCAGTTGCCTCTAACTGTGCATGCTCCATTTCAAAAGACTGTTTCCAGGAGAGCAGCCTCTCTTCTGCCAATGCATATTATAAGCACAACAAAATTTGCACTGACCTTTTCCTACCAAAGGCAATTAAACTGCAGGCACTGCGCTGAACTTCAACCTTTCTTCCTCATCAGTCAGGAGCGAGTCACATACACTAAGGCTTCATTCTTATTTTTCAGCCACAAAAATGGATGGCAGCTAGACAGGAGAAAAGACAGCCTGGAAATATACTGTAATGTATATTGATTCTTGTGGGACAGCAATTCTGACATCATGAATCTGGGTCTGGCCCATTAAGAGAAATGCTGAGTTACAACATTTGCCTTTTTAAACCATCAAATGCTTTCTGTAGAGAAGAGGGAGCAGGAGATGAGGACAGGACTTGTTTCATGATCTTCTGTCACACATTCACCACCTTCAATGCATCTTCCAATTGCTCAGTACTCACTGTAATGAAAACCTAGAGCTGCCTAATTAGTCACATGAAGAAACTGAGGTACCAAAAAAGTGCCTTGAGAAAAGCCTATCAATGGTGCTTTGCTGAGGCAGGGCAGTACCCACCCTCCTCACATGGCCCAGTTACTTTTTCTAGTACTTTGTGAGCTTCTGGGGAAAAGGACCAGCTTTATACTGGGTTGCTAACCCACTGCCTAGAGCTCCCAGTCACTACTGCATACACCCTCTCTGTGTTCTGCCCAGGTAAAAGCATGTTTTAGATAAGTTTTGAACCCCCATCTGGCAGAGGTGGGCTGCTGTTATTCCACTCGGCAACACCGAAGCAGCAGATTGAAGATAGACCAAGAGAGAAATGCGCCCTCCTCACACTTCTGTTGACTTTACTTCCCATCACTTCACACATTTTCCATTGTTGTGCTTCCTGCGCAGCCATTTCTGGATCCTCCACTATCCTGTCATTTGAGTATCTATTCACAGACCTCAGTGACCCGACTTCACCCTTGGCTTTTTGCTGGGCCGCTTCTGTAAACTAACCGTTTCTAAAAACAGATGAAGAAACAGCTTTGGGGAGAAAAAAAAAGACCCATTCATCTTTTCAACAGGGCACCGCCAAAGTTGCCTCTTTTGTAGCACGTTAGTGCACGTAAGATATTCACAATATTGTGTGCACACAAGCCAAGCCTTCTCTGCAAGTGTGTAAAATACATTGCAGATACACAAGCAGTGAGCGCTGCCCTGGCTAACACAGGGCACTGATTCAGCCAGAAAGCTAAGGTATGGTTTGACTGAGGCTGTGGGGACTATTTCTGAAGGGAAAAGGCACAGAAAGCATCTTGGAGCACCCCACTGCGTTGGTACTAGACACACTTAGTGCAACTATTCAGCATGGTGTAGCAGGCACACTTACACACAAAAGATTATTCAAATACACACAAGGCTTTGTCAGAGTGACTGTTTACATTTTCTTTTCAGGCAGCTCCTGAAAACTCAAACAAATCCCAGATTGCAAGCCTGCTAAGTTCCCCATAAAGCCCTGTATTTGCCTTGAGGAAAACAGGGGTGGTTGTTGTGATCCTGAGGATAAACATCAGGGTATCTCCAAGCCAGTTGTGCAATGACATTTCTGGGAAGCTTGTGCTGCTCTTACACAAAATGTCCTTCTGAAGTGGGCCAGAGTATCCCACAGAAACAGACCACTAATTTTACGTGGAGGAGCCAAGGTCCAGGGTGGGCACAAAGGCAAAATGCCAGTTGTTCTCCATGGGAAAACAGAGCTCCTCAGCTCCCTTTCCCATGAAACAAATTAATCTTCAGAATTTCAACTCAACTTTGGCACGCTGCTTTTCCTCATTCTGGAAGGATACCTTTTTCCCTCCTTTTCTTCCTCATGGTAAAATGGAGAAAAACCAGAAGGGATCAAAATAACCCCCCCAAAAATATTTTTTTTTAATCCAAACGTCTTCATATAAAACAAAGCACTTCTACAGAAAAATAGGCCATTTCTCATCAAGTGTCTTGACAGAAAATATTTGATGCAAACCATCCGTGGCTTTAGACAAATTTTAGTGTCTCACAAGGAGTGTTAACCCTGATATCCTGCCAGATAGCAACTCAATTATGTCTCACTCCTTTGAATTCCCCCTGGAGTGCCAAATGGATACACTGCTTTGCTGCCTTTCCTTAGGTATTCTTAAGAGTTCTATTAAAGAGCTCTTTGCCCCGTCCTAGGACTAAATTCACACTACTTTAACAGGCTGAATCTTGCCTACAGTTGATGTTTTTGTTGACTGCTTTCGAGTGTTCATGACAGAAATGAGTTGTCAATTAAACGAAGCTGTCCTTGGGAGAAAAATCTTTTGAGCTAAATAACACCAAGTCACCTGCATTCCATCAGAATCCAATGAAGGAAAGAAAAGGTGACATATACACAAAGTCACACAAAAAATCCCTTTTCACAGCAAAGGGTTTTTCTTTTTGTACTCCACTCCTGAGCCAAAGCTCTGTTTTTTTAAATGCTGTAAAAAGATGGGGCAAACCCCTTGTCCCACCAAGCTTCTAAGTAGCATGAATCAAACAAAGGCAGAGGAACCATGAGAAAACTAGGAAAAAACAAGTGTCATATACACTGCTAGTTATTGGTGAGGAACTCAGGAAATACTCGGAAAATCAGCAGAAATAAAAGATCCATCAGCTTAGTTCTCAGGTTGCTTAAACCAGTCTCCCTTGCTTTTTACTAGTTCCAGGTTGAAGCATTCCATTAAAATGTAAAGCTTCCCAGCAACCTCACTGGGAGCAGGAGTATTTTTTTTTTTTAATAATGCTGCAGCGGTTCTTGGCTTTGCTGGAGTGTAGCATTGCAAGGGCTTAGGGAGAAGGATCTCAAGGAGATGTGATAGGGCACACTGCAGGTTGCCTGTGCGGGAGAGAAGGCCAGACTCAGCCTAGTACAGCACAGCCTCAGGCTGACCTACCACTGCTGAACGCTGCAGAGCTGCTTCCATATCATCACAGATTTTCAAGCTAGAAGTCGGGTGAATACCTAGGCAAATGCAGGCTGTCAGACCCAATTGCTCATGCCAACAGGCACTGGAAGGATCCGCACCATAACCTTTTTCCCAGTGCAGTGAGACAGTCAGAGCCTTGGTGTTCAATGCAGCAACTGGATCCCCCTGGGACAGAGCTATAGGAGAGTCACTGACCTCAGAGCTCAGAGGGCAGAGCCCTGCTGCATCACTACAAAAGGTACTTTTGCTATTACAGCTGTGCCCACTCTAGAAATACCCTGTATAACACCCTAATTCTAACACGCTGAACACATCTTTGTCAGGCGATCACAAGCCAGACTAAAAGGGCATTGGGCTGAGCAACCCCTAACACTAACGTAAAGGTTCACTGCCAACTGCAGGACACCAGAAAGCTGGGTGACGGATTTGGCTTGGCACATCTACTGCTTTTTATCTTGAACCCATTGGTTTCTGAAGGGCCAAACACATACACCAACCAACAAGTGAAGAAAAAGCACATTAGACCAGTGTAAGAGCCAGGCACACAAGAGTTACCCCCATGTGAACATATTTGATCACAAGAAAATTAGCTTTTTACTTCAATGGAAGGCTCATTAAAAATATCCAAACGCTTGGAGAAGGTGAAAGAAGGCAAAAGGAGAATTCCAGCACCTGGAAATTTAAACCAAAAGAGTAAAACATTTAAATGAAAACATTTGCTAGATTTTTACTGGCTGAGAAACACAACATTCTATTATGAAGTTTTTACACTTGGTAGTGAAGAATCAGAGATATTTCCCTTGGAAATTTCCATTCTGATTTTTAAGAGTGCAGTGTGCGACACAAGGAGTTTGAAACAATTTTGACCAGCTGTGGGCTGAGATGAGAATCAGATGTCAGCCACTTAGATGTAGGCACACACATCAGCACACATCACCTTCCACTCCTCACCCCTTCCTTTTTCACTTACCCAGCCATTACCAGGGGAGGAAGCATGGTCATGCTCTTGCCCACACTTAGGAACGTCTTTCATCTTGTCTTGTTTTAAAAGTCTCCTTAAAACTAATTGTCTCCTGTTTCCTGTCTCCTCACACAGCTGCTCACTTGTCCCAGAGAGGCAAAATGCATAAGAGAAAAGGACTGTATATATTAGGCTTGCTATTAGTATGTTAAATAACTAAAACACAAAGCAGGCAACCTCCCTTTCAAGTTTGCTTGGCTTCTCTCAACCCTTATTTCCTCATTAGTCTTTCACTTTATCAGCAAGAAGAGCAAGCCATCATTGGCACTTCCATAGCTTTTTGCTGCAGAAAATCAATTAGACTTTCCTCTAACAAATGAGACTCCCCAGACTCCTCGTTTTCAGGACAATATAGGAACAGGGAATGACAATACTTGCTTGCTTTTCCATACAACACACTTCTAATGTTGGTGAACGAAGAGCAGGAAGACCAAGTTGACGAGGCAGGAAAAGCCTGGGTAAGACATGGGCACTTCAACAACTAATGGAGTACACCAGGAAAATTAACATCCTGGAGTTTACTTTAAACTTTAGGGAACTACTTATCGTCCCATCACCAGTGCCTGGAGAACTCCCAGAGAAGGTGGGAAACTCAACTCATGGGTGAAGGCATTAGCTGTTGAGGGCAGGGATTGTCTTTTATTTTGTGTTAACAGCATACTGAAGACACCTAGGTGCCAAAGACATAACAATAATGATAAAACCAGTTGTGTTTCATAAAAGCTGCACTCATCATGCAAAGGTTAATTGTCATTACATTGCAGCCAAGACCATTTTTTTCTCTGGTAACAGCTTATTCCTTTTGCTCCAAACCTTCAACATATAGGAATATCCAGCAGCTGAACAGGGTGGCAGACCAAAGACTGTAGTTCCATTTGTCTCCATCAGTGAGGTAAGGAAACAGCCCTTCTGTCTCTTAATATCCACAGAGCAGCTTTCCTGGCCATTTCTGCAGGGCTGCCCCAGCCCAGGCACCTCCGGCAGAAGCCTAACTATTCTTTCTAGCCTTGCTGTCTCATCTCCTGAAGTCTTCTTTAAATACTGTCTCCACCATATTGAGACACGAATGGCCAAGGCAGATGTGCAGGGGGGACAAACTGCTGCTTGCAGTCCCCTGCAGGTTCTCCAGCATGTCCAAGCCCCCTGTCACACTCCTCCAGATAAAACCTTTGCTAACAGCAATCCCTGCAGCAAAAGCCTTTTCTACAATTTATTCAGCAGCTCTACAAATGCTGCTTGTGTTTCAGGTATCTAGAAGTCTGGCTAGTCCACGTTCCACACCTGCAAGACTTGAGGAACAGGACTGTTCCCTGCAACATTTTTTTATACCTGTCCAAAAACTCTATTTTACCTGTGCCCAGCCACATCAGTCCACCAACCTGTGGGACTCAACTCTTCCCAGGGAATCAAAGACCAACCCACTTTTTCACACCTGTACCCAGGTTCCTGGGAGACAGGAGGACTCAGGAATCAGCCTTTGCCCAAGCACAACAAAATTCAAAGCTGTCTGCCTGTCAGCACTCTCTGGTGAGCAGAATGGAGAGAGAAGCTCACTCATCACATTACAGCGCCTCTGGAGATACAGAAACCCAGGCTGCTTCTGAGTCAGTCTTGTAGGCAAGCCCCCTCAAAGACCTCAGGGCTGCAAACTCTTTTCTCCATAGGCTATGGCTTTAACAAACAGCTCTCTTCAGCCCTTCTCTCTTCACTCTCCTTTAATGTCTCCTTTCTTGTTCTCTGCTCCTTTCTTATTCAATCTCCGCTCCTCTCCTATTCAACAGTCAACCTCTACCTCTTTTCTTTCCCCTCTACCTCTTTTCTTTCCCTTCTTTCAGCAGCCCTTTTTTTCCCCATTTCTTGCCTTCCCCCTTTATCTCCCTTCTCCCATCCTTTCCCCCCCACCTCCTCCCTCTTGCACTTCAACACATCTGTTTCTAATCTTAGGCATAAATTGCAAACAATAACCTCTTTTTATTTTAAAATCTGAATGTTAAATGCCCAAGGAAACCAAAACAGAGTTAAACAAATTTGACACTATGCTCGAAACAAAGACATTTTGTTCACCTTGTTTTGAGAAAGAGGTTCAAGCCCCTCGGTAGTTCATTGCTTAAAAGCGCTGCCCTCTTTAAAGAAGAAACATACATTCCAAAAGGAGCCTGTTCAACCACCACTTTTAAAAAACAAATCCAGATATTAAAAGACCTCTGGCTATCAACCTGCTAATAAAGCAACAAGAAAAGCATCAGAACCCAAACAAAACTGAAATTGGAGTTTTCCCTAAAAGTTTTCTGTACAAATCCCTTTCTCTTCCTCATCAGAAATGAATTTCAGTCATGCAGAGAGGGCGCATGGAAGTTTGATTAAAAACGCTAAACAAAACCAAAAAGCCAACCTACCTAAAAAGAGGATTGAAAGTGCAGACATTCCGTCTCCAAGCAAGAGGGACTTTTCCTCCCTTTTTCTTCCTTTCTCCCAGGAACGGCAGGCAGACCTGCACAGGATTCAAAGGAACGCCTCTGGAATGCACTGAGCGTAATTGCATCCATGTGCCAGAAAAATAACCAACTTCACTCTTTCTTCCCTTCTGCTATTCATCTCCTTGTCCATATTCCATCCAGATTCAGTGAGAGCTTTTATATCTCTGCGGCTGGTAATTCAGGCCCTGGAGTTTCTGGAAAAGAAGAGACAGAGGCAGCGCAGCAAGGAGTTCGCATCTACGGCAGCATAGAACAATTTTGCTTGTCTGAAAAGGAGAGAAGCAGGGGAAAACACTGTGCTCAATGTTCACCACATGGCTGCCTCCCAGAAGAGCCCCTCCCTACCATCAGCTGGGATTAATAGTGAAGACCAGTCATGTACATTTCTAGCAATAATACATATATTTACCTTGGAGGGAGAAAGAAGGGGATTTCTCTAGTGTCAAAACAGTTAAGTTTGGAGGCAGTAAAAATCCAGCATGGAAAAAAAATCAGATTCGTCACTCAAGGGCTAGAGAGAGACTCTCAGGAAAAAAAGCACACATGCTCTTCAGAATGGTAAACACACTCACATGCATACATTATCTTTATTCGCTTTTGTAGCTAGTAAATTGCAAAATTAAAGCTTTAGTCTTGCAGCAATACTTTCTCCATTTGCTTCATGGCTTTCTGAGTTTCTAAGAGAGAAGAAATTCCTAAAAATTGATTTAATTTTGCATTTTATCTGTGCTTCGCTGATGAGAGAAAAAGCTAAATCAAGCAGAAATTGGTTGTCTCCATTTAGTGACTGCTATGGGGTGCAACTTATAACTCGTTCCCAAAAGGCATTTTAAGGCAGCCCGAAAGACCTTTACAGCCCATCTTCAGCTTCTCCCTCCTGGAGGCAGCAAGTGAGCAAGTTTTAAAAACTACCTCAGACACTCCATTCCTTTCCTGCCATCACAGCAGTGGAAAAGCCCCTCGGTTTCTGTAAGAAGGATCAAATGTAGTAGGGAATATTCACAGAAGATAGCTCGGACCATCTACTGAACTGAACCAGCCAGAACAGAACTTTTTTTATTCTTTAGTGAAACACATATATATCTTGCTGCTCAAATAAGGCCATGGAAACAGTGATGTTTTACACAGTTTACACAACTGTTGTGATCTCTTGCACTTCACACACACAGAGGTCATGCTTACCTTTATATCCCTATGTGCTAGGATACAGCTACTTTTCAGAAAAACAAAGCACTCCAGCCAGCCTTCTTGGGAATATTGCAGCGGCTGTAAAACCATTCAAGAAGCTGAGTAAGCATCTGGGTGTTGCCACAGCTATATAGATGCCAAACCCCCACTAGTTAGTTTAAATCTGCTGAAGTGCATCTACATAAGCAGCAACAGCGTATTTTCCTAAAAAATAGGCATACTCATAAAGAAATGTCCACCCTACACAGCCCAGTGAAACAAATTTACCCATCTTGTACAACTTGGGGCCAAAGGAAAGCTTTGGAAGATGTAACAAAAATTCTTTCCCTTAGGAACACTTATGAAATTATTTCCAAGATGTAAGAGAAGGAGCAGGCCATACACAAGGCTGTCAGCCTGTGGTTTGAGATCTCAGACTTCAGATACAAGCTTTTTCGTTATCTCCCTGTGTAACCCCATCTACACATAGTTTCTATATACCTCCTTTCTAAAATCAGGGATAGCATCCTTCTCTCCTCTCCAGGGATGAAAACAAACACAGGATCTTTAAGTCCACACTATGCTTAAAAGCTCTTAATTACAGTACAAGCTTTTCAAGTGTTTACTGGAAGATAAGATACACCACCATCCTGGACAAAATCAGACCTAGACTCAGGCAGGTCTCATCACAGAGAAATAACATGGATAAAAATGATCCTTGCGCATCCTGTTTCATGTAAGTTCATTTGCTCCCAGCCTCAGATGGAAACAAAAGCCGCATTTGGCTCCTCCTCTCCAAAACAGCTGTTCTCTCTGTAACAGTGACAAAATGTGTTAAAACAGCATATTCAACTAATATAGACTGATGAGACAAAAGCAATCACCGTCAGGTGAATATAACAATTCCTACAGAGCGCTTGTACCTATCCCATCCACCCACATCTTAAGAGCCCATTCCTTCACAACTTTTCCCGGCACGCTTGACCAAACAGGCTGCTGGTTTTCAAACAGCTGAGCGGATCCCAGAGAACATCATTGATTTTCAGTGCAGGACATAAATCAATGGAGAAAAGTGCATTTAATCCCTTCCCCCGCTCTCCAGAAGCCAAGCAGCACTGAGCTTGTCTCTCTGCATTACCAGGCTGACAGAAGATGTCCCAGGCTATGCTGGAAATACCCAGCGTGCTGCTTGGCTTTAATAGAATCAATGCATCAGAAAGCAAGGCAGAGAGAAGTGTTGTCACCCCGCACTCAGTGCCCAGCCTCCACCAAAACCCACAGAGGGATGAGGGATGTACACAGAGGAGGAGGGGGATGTGGAGAATGAAAGAGGAGGCCATGCATGCAAAATCTCCTCTTTATCGTCTCAGATAAGCCATTCCACAGCCTATACTCACATCAGGAAACTCCTCAAGAGAAAGTTATGCTTTGGGGTTCAGTGGGGATTCTCCCTCTGGTGTTCACAGCCATCACAGCAGGGGTATCTGCCTTGTTTGTGAAACAGCTCCCTGGAGAGGTTGGTAAGGGCTGGTGTAAGTACATCCGAGGACACCCATGGCACATCCTCTCCCGACCGTGTTTGAGGGAACAGGTCCTCTCTGCAGCACGCTATTTTTCCCAAAGGGACAAATTCTTTTAGCAGGTTTGTGAATCCTTTCACCTGTCTCTAAACAATGCCAGCACAGCATGGGAGATGTGGATCATGCACCTCTCAGCAGATAGAACAGCAAGAGACAGAAACTGGTATGCGATATCATAAGCATTAAGGAAAAAGGTTTCATGAAACACGTTTATAAACTAAGTCAAGTTTTCAGAGTTCCTATACTGCTGTTGACAGGTTCTGACTTTGAAGTCTAGGGTAGGTTCAGATTAAAATACCTGAACACAAACATCCATAGAAATCCTCATGAGCCACCAATCAGCTTTTTGGTGGTCCTCCTTGATGCTGTCTCAGTTTCAGCCCCTATCACATTTACACAAGAAATCTTTTTCAGGAAAACAGGCTCTCTTAAATCTGCATGTCCCAAGAGCCTGCTCAGCCTTTGTTAGCTTGTTCCTGCACCTCAACTAGTAGAAACATCTAAAGGGTAACCTTTCTCTAAGCTGTAATAATTTGTTCCTTTATCAGGTTAAGCTATATTTTCCTGCAGAACTGTTATTTCATAGTAGTAATACAGACTGTTGCTACTCAGCTACACTCTTGTGTTGATTCTGTATTAAGTCTGTTGTCTGAGACTCCCAATACAAACTTATCCCACTCTGTTTAAATTATTTAAGCAGCTTACTGATACAGCCAGGAGAAGAACAAGGTTCATCCACCAGGAGAGCCAAAAGAGCACTTTGATTCTCTTGAGCAAAACCATATTCTGTTCAGCTTTGGCTTTGCAACTGCAAAAAGCACAAAAGAATACTCTGACAAAGGAAAAACAAGCTACATAAATCAAACGCTGTCTAAACGGGAAAAACCAAAACAAACAACAAGGAATATTAGGATTAAAAAAAAAAGTTTCACAGAGATTTGCTCTCACAATAAGCCATTAGTGAATAAAGATTCCTTTACCTCAGGGCTCAAATATTAACTTATAAACAGTTGTTGCTTAAGAAGCTCTCATCTCCCAAATAGGCTTCAATAATTGAACATAAAAGCACTATTAGTCATTTAGTATTAGTAAAAAGTCTCAGTTGAACAAGCCTTTGCACTCAGTGTTAGTAAACGTATCTCAGAAAAAAAACAACCAACCAAAGAAAAGCTCCTAGAAGCTGTAGCTAATTTGGGGTTCCCTAATCACCACAGTGTGATACTCTAATATTTATTTTTATGTTTGTTTTATAGGAATACATGCTTAGACTTTTGAAGTTAGTCTTATTTTTTATACAAGTCCAAAAGTACACTCTGCATTTATACCTTGAATAAAACAATGAAAGAGTTCCTCAATCACAGAAAGAGCATTTTTAATCTTAAGTAGCTTTTAAGCTGTTCCTACAATAGTTAAAAGCTTAGAACATAAAGTACTTATACCATACTATTAACTCATAATGAAATGCAAGCTAGATAAAAACCCACAAGAATTTATTTTTGTTAACATGAAAAGCATTAAATATTTTATAGCATAAAAGCTTTGTTTTTAAGCAAAGCCCTAACAACACTTTCCAGAGAAAAAAAAACATTCCTTCAATTAAAACATTACCCACTAGTCTACTACAGCATAGAAAAATCATAAAGAAACAATAACATCTCCTCATCTCCACCATCCACTCCCCTTCCGACAGAAACAAACAAATCCAGCAGGAATGCTGGGTTTCATTCTGTATCCTCTGGAAAACAAGCCAATGAAACACCATGCTTTAATTTCCCATCTCTGAAATTGAGTAATTGACAAGTAAAACTTATCTACAAATCCCAGGTGTGAAGCGTATGTGATTACACAGGGAGGGTCAGGACACAGGTGTGGAGCACATGAGATTAAATGGGAGGGTCAAAACACAAGTTAAAAAACAGGAGAGAAGGGCAGTTGGTTTCTTAGGTGGAGTAGTTATGGTAAAAACAAATTTAATGGTTTTTAAGTTTGAAAGTTTTTTAATTTTTTTAAAATGTGTGCTTTAATATACACATAATGGTGTGTATACAGGAAATGTTGGAGGAAAATGTGAATAAATTGGCTGGGAAGAACTACTTATGCAAAAGCAATGGCTAGAAAAAAGAAGAGAAGTTATTTGCTGCTTTAATTGTAAGGTGAGAAAAAATATGATTTTTAAAAATTTTTAGTATAACTTTATTTTAATATAAAAATACTTAAAACAGACAGGTTGCTTTTTTGTTTGTTTTCAAGTGAAGTAAAAAATTCCTCTATTACTGATCTGTTTGAATCAGTAAACACCAAGCGTGTAGAGGCATTAGATATATGTTATGGTAGTATTATGGACATTATTTAAGCTACTCCTTTATAAACAGAATAAAGTAAGTAAATAATAGCTGATAAAACAAAAGAGCTAAGGAATGCTTTAGTTAAGATGACCTGAATTTCTGCTTCTAGGTAGTCAGGTGTTAAGTTTTATAGAGTACCTTTGAGAGGATCTTTTTCTTGTCTTATGAAGTAAATATAACTTTTACTTTTTGAGCAATGGTTTGAGCATATGAACTCAAGTTTAATTGTAAAGAAAATATAGGAAAGCATATAAAAAAAGATGTTTGAGTCTGATGAAGTGAGATTTTGGTGTCTTTTTCTCTAAACTTTAGTTTAGGATGGCCTGGGTAACTGTGGTGTGTTTTTAGCCAGTGTTTGTGACTTCTGAGCATTAATAGTTTAGTTTTGATGGGGCTCTTTGTGTTAGTATAGCTTTCTGGTGGAGAAGCTTTTATACTGTTGAAGCTCTTAATGAGTGAAGGCATACACCATTCTTAAAGGATTCAATTCTTAAAACTAATGTTTGCTTTCCAAAGAGTAGTTGTTCCTTTCAAATAGGAATAGCTTAGTAACTTGATGTATTTGAGTTGATAGATATCATCAATCCTTTTTGTCTGCCTTGTCGTTCATCTATTATGTGATATTTAGCACATCTATTTCTCTTTTTTCTGTACTCATTTTACATAGCACAGTAGTTGCTAGTATAGCAATTAGCAATATGGAATCTGTGTCTTAGTTGAAGCTTTCAAACATTGTTGTGAAACAAAAACTAGGAAGCTTGTTTGCCAAGTGTCTTCACAGTATAAAACACTGTGTTAATCCTGGGTATGAGCTCTTCCAGAAATAGATGAAACTGAACAGATAGTAGAAATCTGCTCAGCTCTTTAGATACAAAAGAAAGCAATAATGTTGGTTACTGTAATTGAACAGATAAGGTGTCAATACTGGAGGACAGAATTCTTTTAATTAACTTCAAAATATAGTCCTCTAGTACTGAGTAATAAACTCTCACAATTCCTTGCAGCTGTTTTTATATTTGAATGTCTGTCTTCAAGTGCAGTAGATAAAAAGGCTCATCATGAGCACTGTCTTGACTCCGTAGAAACCTCTTTCTTCTAAGGACTTGCTAAAGGTTAATGGAGATGAACTCTGACCTGCAGAAAAAAAAGACTTTTTTTTACCCCAAGAAGAAATGTTAAGCCTTTTTAAATGAAACTGTTGAAGGTAATAGGTGAAGTCTGTATTTTATTTCTCTGTTGTTCTTCTCAGCTTTAAACAAATACTTTGATAGTTTCAATGTAAATATCAGTGCTGCTTTTGATCACGTTTATAATAATATGCTCCAGAAGGGCAGGCCATAATCTGCTTCTGAATTGATTTCAGGTAACTTCTGTCCAAGTCCTTCTGGCCTTTTAAACTCTCTTCTACTAATAAACAACTAGACCGAAGCTTACATTCTTGACCGCTTCCATCACAGGATGCAGTCTGTATGACACAGCATTGCCAGCTGCCCGTAGAAAAGTAAGTTCTTTTTATTTGGCTAACAGAATATAGCATGTTTTGGTTAGCAAACAAGATTTTGCTCTCGGTATTAGAAGAGGTGACTTGGAAGTGCTGACTTGAAAAAGAAGGATCTTAAAAAAAAAAAAAACAAGGGGAAGGAAGAAATGCTTTATGAGTGTTCCCATAAATATGCTTATGAATGCTTAGCAGTGAACTTGAAGTTGCTGTATATATAACCAGCCAGGGCAATCTAGGAATATCCATGCTGAGACTGAAACTGCAAGTCCTAAGCCACAGTCTTTTTCTCTTGTACTTCTTGTTTATTCAGCCTCGGAGAAGAGGAGAGGAGGAACAAGGGGGCCATTTCCACGTGGAAATGGTCATTCTGTACTATTTCCACATCCCTGCTATCTTCCCTTCTGCTTCATTACAGCAGTCACCAGTTTGTTAGCAGAAGTGTTTAACAACTGGGTAAAATCCTCTGTGACCCTAAGGAGGAGGAAAGATTTGTATCAAATAAGAGAAGGCGAAGAAATGGCTTGTATCTTAAGAAATCTCTGTCTTGTCTTGGGACCTTGTCACTGGGGACCATGGCCCGCATAAAACCCATCTGTTGACTATTACCCAATTCAACTTGGAAGTAGGCGAAAGTTTTTGATGTGTAGCGGCTGTTTCCAGAGCACAGGAAACAAATTAAAAACTTCACCCAACCGCTTAGTGGGTGTACTAACCCCACACGCAGCTACAATGACCTAGCACAAGATGATGCTAAAATGATTAGTGGAGACTTGTGGGCTCATTCTTAAACATTTTTTCGAGGTCAATGTCAAAAAACATTGTGAAGTGAAAATGACATGGGGTAATGTGGTTTTGAATGGCAGCCAGTCTGTTGCAAGCAGGGACCAGGCAGAAGCCTTCTGTCCCTGGAGCTTTTGTTTTAGTCTTTACTAATAGAGAGTTCACTTAGAGTATGTGGAATAACTAAAGAGCCTGTTTATTAAAGGATAGCCACTATGAAGTATTAACTGGAATGGTATGATGGACTGCTCTGGAGGTGATTGTGTGGCATTTGAGCACCTCCAGCCTGTTCAAAAAAAAGCCTGTATATCAATTATAAAATGCTGACTTTTCAGTATGGAGTCTTAATGTGTTTGGGTTTGTGCTCTTTGTGTCCATATGCTTCAAAAAATGCTGAAGCTTGTGAACTTGCCTGGGCACACTTACATGTGCAAACATGTTGTACACTCATGCATATATAAGCTACATAATCTTTCAGCTTTTCCCTTGCAGTTTGCTTGAGGCAAATGTCCTGTGAGGTTATGTTTAAATAATGCCATCTAAGATAATCATTTAATGTATATTACTAATTTAATGTGAGCTGTAAGGAGTGAAGGTTCCAAGACCTGCTCTTTCAGCTCTGATTAAAATGCCAGCGTGGTCACTGAGGCTGTGACACTGACTCTCTATGGCTAAAAGACACTCAGGTTTACTGCCGAGTTGCTAAACCTTTTCTGACAGTCCTGGTGGCACCAATCAAAGCCATTTAAACCCAAAGGACTCTTTTGAGAAGCAATAGGAAGACTTGAACGTGCACAAGGGACACAGGCCATGAGAAGTGGTGTTGCCAATGTGGGCAACACTCTTAAAAGGTCCTTTTACAGCTCTGCCTTTGTTATCAAGTTGTGACTGGGTGAAATCCACCCCATTCTTCAGACCAGCTCAAGCAGTGAAATAAAAAAGGCGGTGAATGCTGCAGGCTAATGTGTGAAATCCCTTGACTCTTGCCTCATGGCACGACGTTGTTGTCTGGTGGTCTGAGCGATAGTCTAATCGTTCAGGCATCAGTGGGCAGCCTGGAAGAATCAAGACCATGGTCAATAGGAGTAATTTGGTAGCTGCTCAGGCCAGTACATGAGGGAGCAATTGCTTTCTGGATGAGACAGCTGTCTCACAGGTGGCAGCACCTCAGGAGAAGTGGTCTCTCTTGACCCCTGCCTTAGCTTGCTGAAGTGAAGTAAAGCTTCTATCTCCTGTTATTTAACATCTATTCTGACATCTTACCTCTTCCTCTTTTCATCTCCTCTAGGTATTATAGCCTGGTTCCTGTTGGAACTTTTTGCATAGATGTTAAGATCTGTGTGTTGGACTGTGTCCATCCAGGACTAATCAATTTCCAAAGGAGTCTTGATCTCTGTTTCTTGATGTGGTTCTGATACGTTTCCCTTAACAGAGTTACTGGTCTATTCTTCACTTTTTTCCACCTACTGTGACTATTCTTGGGAGATGGCATGGCTTTAAGAATTTGGAAAAACCTTATTGCACATGTACTCTGCTGTGAATTAATCATATTATTAAATGAGTAATCTTTCTCAAAGGTATTCCTGGCTATTTGAAACTGGATTTTTGTTGGTTACAAAGAGTTCTAGTTTAAGGAGAGCAGGTAGACAAGATGGGTTTACTCAGGTTTCTTGATAGCTGAATTACAATAGCCCAGCATGTCTAAAAAAACCAATTTTCATGGTCCCAGTAGTAAGGAGAGAAGCAGAAGGATCTCCTTCCTGTGTGCATAGAAATATTCATGAAGATGTTGAGATTGCTAGGCTGGAGTGGGAGCACGATCAATAAATAAAGAGCATCAGTATCTCATTACATTAGTAAGGAAAGAATGACATCTCACTTGCTTTTATTTCCTTCTATTTTAGAACATTCAGGTTATAATATTCAGCTCAAAATGACACTTGAAGCAAATTTCTGAGGATTTGATAAAAAAAAAAAAGTACTTTGTGTTGCACTAAAGGAATCCATTAAGCCCAGTGGGAGATGAGCAGCTGTGTAAGACTTCCCAAAGCCCTATTTGTGGGGCACCTCGGTGTCTAAGATACCTGGCTGGCAGGTTGCAATGCCCTTACTTCAGGCTGGAGAGGTCCTGGAGGAATATCAGGAATGCAGGCTCCTCAATAAGTGTATGTAGGCAAGGAAGCAAGCAGGGTGAGCTGGTGGGCTTTCAGTATGCTGTCAGGGCTGGTAACTGTAGCAGAACTTCAATCCTATTTTTTCAGAAGGATCAAGGTCTTTTAGAAGTAGTAAGTTCAGTACTAAGTAAGAAATGAGCTCTATCTAGCTCCTTTGGTATCTGGTAAAATCTTGTTCTCATGTCACAACTGTTATCTCTTGGATGGAGAATGACAGAACCATTTTTAGACTATTGTTACCTAAATCTAAAGAGGAATGCTGGTCTGTCAGCTCTTCCATGCAGTACCTCCTCTGCTGGTCTAGAGATCTTGATCTCCATGAGGGGGATCAAAGTGTTTCTATGTGATTAATTTCTAATCCAGATGTATTTAAACCTGAAGCTGACCAGCCTCCATACAAATGTTGAATCTGCCTAATATTCTGGCTCAAGTAAACTTTCATAACTCTACATGATTGCTTCTTTCCCATCATCAGGACAGAAATGCTCTGGAAGTGCTGATATATAGCACAGGAGGAGACTCTTCACTTAGTATAGACATATAGCCCAGGTTGGGAAGAGCTAAAATGCATCCTGTATATGAATCCTATAAGTTTTGGAACAAAACTGACTTTCTCCAGCTGAGATTTTCCCCTTGAAAATTAATATAGGCATTTGAGGGCTGCTAAATATCTAGGAAGCTGGAGGTTCCCACAGAGCTAACTTCTGGCCTCTCTTCCAGCCCCTGAAATGACCTGATTATTGCGAAAGAATTGCAAAGGGGCAAAGCCTGCTCCATTCCTCCAGAGGAGAATCTCATCAGGATATCATTAGAGTACTCAGCCTCAGAAATGCAATCCGAGGCAGCAATCCTGTCTGTGCAGGCTGTGTGCACCTCCCCTGCCACTGGAAAAGTGATGCTCAGCCTAAGCACACATGGCTGTTCTGGTACATCAGAAGAGTGGTGAAAGAGGAGGGGCTTGGCAGACAAACTCCTGTTCTGAATGACTTTACCTGGAGGTAATCTTTTCCGCCAGGCTGAGTCTGACATTAAAAATGGAAGAGGCCGGGGACATTTTCCACCCAAAGCTCAATGGAAAGTGGCAGGTGTCAGATTTTTGCAAATTTCTTTCTCTTAACTCACAGGCTTCTGCTGACAGGGACTTGAAGGCTCCAACCTGGAAAAGCTCCAAACTAAATTTCTGCAACTAACTGAAAATACAAAATATTTTTAAAAGGTGGAGAGGAGGGGGGAAGGACAAGAGATGTTAAAGGTACAAATGGAAATTGTTCAGCCTGGAGAAAGCAGTGTGGGGGCAGAAATCTCATTTGTACACTGCTAGTCAGCTGAAGATGCTCACTTGCATGCTGGTTTAGTCACTCAGAATGCTGTGTCTTTGCCAAAAACACTGAACTTGGAGCAGGCTTTTCCTTCATTTGTCATACAAGTGCACATGGAGAAAACGGCTCACTGGTCAGGTCCTTTTGCTAACCCCTCCTGGGTTACCAGCTGCACCTTCTTTTGTATATTAGATCAAATATGTGTATCCTGTATGTAAGCTAATTCAGTATCATGCTATTTAGTAGTCTACTGTCAGATGAGGAACAGATGCTATGAGAAAGTCGATCCCAAATTTAGGTGACTCATTTCCTGCTTCTAACAGATACATGACGGATCTGTCTTGGGCAACACTTGTGTCTTTTGTCATGGCAATAAATTTCATGGAATTAATCAACCTTGCGGACTACGACTTGGATAAGATGCAGTCTGAGGACTTGAGGCGTGTGATGAAGATAATGTGCTTTAACCAGTTACTGTGTGTCTGATGCATTGTCATAGTTATTCATGCTCTTGGGCCACTATGATTGCAGTTCAGTTTAATCGTGATGGGGGACATTCAGTACTTAAGCTGTGGTGTTTGGGAACCTCTGTATTAAGCTGATGTTCAAACCGGGTTTGTGTTTCATGTCAGCTTTCACACAGTCCCTTTGAAGTAGTGTCTGAACTCCCACCTGGGAGTGAGTGCTCTTCCCTCCCCACCTCCCTTAATGTATATTTGGAAGAATAAAGTAAAACCAAAGATTAAACCTTTGTTTTTAAGAGATACATTAGCCTGAGACATGCAATATAGAATCTGTCTGAGCTCCATAGGTAGGAATATACTGTGTATTGATTGGTTGAAGGAAACTGCTTTGCATAATAACCAGTGCAGTTTACAGACAGCGGAATTAATCTGTGTATGTACTTTAGGAGATAGTTGGTTGCTCCTGGACAGGAACTAGATGGAGCCAACCTGCTTTCAGACACTTTCAGCTTCGGATTACTGAAACAAAAGAATGTCTGAAGTGAATAATCTGCCTCAATTAGACCTCTGAATGAAAGACTTGTGTTAATATAGGCAATGTATTGCATTCACAGAATGTCAAACTGTTCCTGTTGGGTTTTATTAGGAAGGTTTTCTGGGTACGTGAAGGGGTGGAGTCAAAAGTGAGGAGGAAATATATTGAATTCTGGAATTAAATGTTCAGATAGTTTTATTTATACTTCTGTCCCTTACATTTTGTTGGTGGACACAATTAAGTAATTGACACTTTGGATGTTCCTGTGAAACCTTCAGGTTTCAGGGATGCTGCCCCCTTTAACAGGAAAAGATTTTAATCGGATATATTGCAGCTAGCTGTATGAGCTTTAACTGCCCTTCTCTGGCTAGAAACTGCATGCACAGGGTCCTCAGTTACTAGAATTTCTGATTGCTGTTATGAAAACACTATAGAGTTGAGGTGTGGCTTCTTGCCCTTTGATTTAGTTGTTCCTCAAGCGTTACTATTCTTATTCCTTGACACTATAATTATTTCCTCTAAATTTGGTAGCCTGAGGATAAGAAGCTGGAGTTGGGGGAGGAAGGAAAAAAAAAAAGTTCTTTCCTCTTGGAGAAATGTTTTTGGTTGCTTTTGAGATAAATGTTTTTAGTGAACTTTTAAACAAGTTGTCACAATGTGTTGCTATGAAAATTAACAAGAGTCTCCATGAACAGGTTGTACAGTGATAGGAATATGAGACGTGCTGGTACTTTGACAGTGGCCCAAATGTAAAAGGTTTTTAATTATCCACCCACTCAGCCTCAGCCCAGGAGCACAGCTGCTCACGGAGAGCTCAAGAGGTCGCAGAAACATTCAGGTGAAAAGTGTGTGCATGTGTCCTGGGGAGGATGATAATATTTCTTAAATAGCACCGCTTTCATCATTGTATTGTACCCTGTTCCACCACTGCAAGGTTACTTGAGTCCTGTATTAGTTGTGGTCATGCACAAGAATATTCTCCCTGCCTGGTGGAAGATAAAATCTTGAGAGTAGAACAACAGATCAGAGTACTCGATCAGAGCAGAAGCTCAAATTGCAGTGTTCTGTGTGTTATGCTTGTTGATAGTAAAAGCTTAGTGGATGAGTCTAAGAAGCAGGCAAGCACAGCTTGACCTTCTCCTTTGCATCACCCTGATATTTTACAAGGAATGATCCGGAGATTCCTTAAGCCAGAGGCTGTGATTGCCTCTCAATGTTTGATGGTTGAAAAAATAAACTATTTTAACTGAATGGAGCTGGGGAAATGAGGAAATTGGAAGGTAAAACCTGCTGTTTTCATCTAGTCCATTTGTGACTCAGTACTGTTTTATACAAATATATGGCTCAATGTTTTATCTAGCATCCCATGTCATGCTTTCTGTGAAATTTCACAGAAAGCATAAACAGTCTTAGGCTTTTATGTGAGTCACTGAATGCTTAGTTATGCTTATAACTAAGCATTTAGATAAGACAGCCTATCAACATCTGCTTGTGTTACAGGATAAAGTATGGCTGTGCATTACTGCGACTGAATTCCTTCAATACCTTGTGCGTTTTTGTACTTAATGCTGCATTATTCCTGTGCTCAAATAGATTTATGTACTGTGTGTAATAGCACACAGATTACCACATCTATGGTTCTCTATTAATGGAAAATTGGTCCTTTAACTGTAGTGTACGTAAAAAGTTGTGCTTTGCATGTTCTTTGGTACGTAGCTCTGAATTATTTATGACTGACCTTCAAAAAGGAAGGAAAAAAAAAAAGAAAACCCTGTTAATGGAAATGCTTTCAAAATGTAAATATCTTTCATAAGTACATTGTGTGTCTTTGTGAAGCTGAAGACAAAATAACATGTCTGGGAGATGATAAAGTAAAAAGCTCTTTGGAACATAAGTTGTGGGAGTTGTGCCCTGCTGTCTCTGAGCAGGGGGATGCTGGGTGGTCTGTCACTTGGGGGGGAAGCAAGTTCTGGCACTGTGAAGCGTACAGATGTACTTTTTTCTCTTATGCTGTATCTCAGTCTTCGCAGCGAGAAGAAAAACAGTGAGAGAAATCACTGAGAAATTCATTTTCTGGGAAAGGGGGATGCTTGATCACTGATATAGCTATCGTTAGCTGAAGAGGGATATTTGTGGTTTTGCTAGCAGATACTCTAACCGTTGCCTGATATTGGCATGGAGTTTAAATAGAAGTGACCCTGGCCTTTCAGACAAAAGGATATTTCCATTAGTTTTTGGCACCAACTTTTCTATCACATAAAGTTGGCTGTTTTGACTCTTAGTTTTCCCTGCATTACCTCCCTTGGTTTGGCAGGAGGATTTTGATCCCTTCACTGAATAACTGCAGTTATTAATCATCTGGTTCTGCTTGAGTTTCAGAAGGGAAGGAGACTGGGAGCCCAAGGAGTTTCTTTGAATTCCGCCCATGGTCACTCTGCTGGACTGGAGACAAGCAGAGAAAGGTTGCAAAAAAGCTCTTGTGCTTGCTAGCGTATGCTGGGCAGTGTGGTCTGTGGTGGGGGTCTAGGTTATGTCCTTCTGCTGAAACAACCTTTCTTGTGCAAGCAATAATGGATGTGACAGTATCCTCTCTGTTTACGTGGGTCACGCTTCCTTTACCTGTCACATATTTTGTTCAGTTACTTCTAAGTGAAGGCTTTGCTGATACAGAAGTGTTGGCTGTGAGTAAGCCCTTACCTTGTCTCAGCAACTGCATCTCTAGTGAGTTCAAGTAGGGATGTTGAGGAGTGAGAGGCTGGGGAGCAACAGCTGCATCAGTGTCTGAAATTGGTGTGATTTCCCACAGTGTATATGAAATCAACTTGGTGTCAAGGACAGCAGGCTGTTTGTATTTTTCCTTTCATCCTCTTTGCAAGGAGCCCTCATTACTTCCCACACCATCCCATTACCATGATGGGAAAAATTGTTTCTCTCTTAAGACTGTGGGGGACAGGGTGGGAGGGAACAGTGAGGGAGAGAAAGGCTCATGTGGAGGGAGCAGAAAATATTCCTCATCTTTGAGAATCAGAGACTGGCTATAAAATGTAGACGTTTCCCTGCACTATCAAGGTCAAGTGATTTGTTGCTTGTTCTCCTGACTGATGCTCTAACTTGAAAGTGGATGTTCGTTGAAAGGTCTAAATTGACAAGCCTCAATTTATCCATTCCTCAGAATAATTTGGCAGCAGATTCGATGTGACATCACTAGAGTGGCATGACTGGGTGTCTGAGGGAAAGAAAGGGGGCCAAATCAGTTAGGTAACGGAGAAGGAAGACAGGACACTAACTCGGATGTCTCATCTGCTGATCCAAAATATGATGTCCATGTTGTGATGTAAACTTAAGGCTGGGGGTGCACCTCAAGAACTGGATTCCATGATGCTTGCGGAGTCTTTTAGGCCTGTGTGCTTATGCCATGGCTACATAGACCTTTTGGGAGCTGTCCCTTGATGTCCGAATGCGGAGTGTTCCACACTACTGAACGTAACTAGAAGCCTGTTAAAAGGAAAAATATGTTCCAGGCAGATATGCAAGTTGTTACAGACAATGTTACATATATTGTGGTTTTTTAAATGTCTAACCGCAAAAAGGAAAAAAAAATGTTGCTTAATGAATAATTCACAGATCCTGCTCTGTTAGGATTAGTGCCTCTAACTGGGCAGATGCCTATCAATGTTACTGGTTTTCTGAAGCTTGTGTGTGGGAATCCTGGTTAGTGGATGTTATTTCTTAAAAGTTACGGGGTCAGATGGAGGAACAAATTGCAAGAACAATGAGGATGCATTGTTGTAACCAAACACCTTTGCCTTCATATTCTAAAGGAGCTGGGTTGTAATAGCGGAAAGTAAAAGAGTTGAAATTGCTTTCTCTTTCAGAACTTAGTTGTTGAACAGGTCATGAATTTGAAAATAATGGTGGAAGCCACTTGCTAACGTGGCATAAATTCCATGCTGACCAGTATCGGCTGAGAATAGTTAGGTTCTGCTCCTTGTTTTAATTAGAATTCCTAGTTTTTACAGGTTAATGCTCTTTAACTTAGGCCAGAGGGAAAGGTCTTTCTCCCATTTGGTTTGACTGCCCTATGTTTTATCAGTTGGTATGAGAACAGAACTAGAAGCTGCTGTTACAAAGGTGTACCCATGTCTTGGCATTAGCTCATTTTTGCCATATATAGGTGCCTGATGAGAAAGGACAGTTAATTCTTGGGAGAATGGCAACAGTCTTAAGACTTGTGCAATCAGTGTTCATTTCTTGGCTCTACTACAGAAGTTGTGGGTTATGTGGAGCTAATTATCTTGATCTGTCAAAGCCCAGGTTGCCCACCTGTGAAAGGAGGGCTACAATTTCGTGTTTCTTACGCATTAGCGTTCACGGAGCTGACAATTTAACAGGCACATGGAGTAGTCTCCTCTTGGAACAGAGTTTTGGGGCTGTTTGGGAACTCTTTTTCACAGGAGCTCAGGGAAAAGCCACTCCCAATCTGGAAAATGATAGGGAGGAGAACCAAGAATAATGCACTAGAGGTGTTCATAGTCTGTCTTGCTTTCAGGGGAGGAGATGAGATGAGGGAAGCCTTGAAAGTGTTTTATGGTTTTAGTGTTTGGAGAATAGCAAGCTGACGTGTGTGTGGGAGAAATCCGAATCAATATTGGGCATGTTACTTGTCATTCCTCTGGCAAGAAAGAATATCCACCATCTTTCAGAGGGCTTCTGCCATTCATCTACGTGCACTCACACACCACACTGTGGGGTACTTGTCTGTAAACTTTTTCCTTCAATTGGTAAGATGCTTGTGATTGCTGGTAGTTTGGGAATGGAACCTATTCCTACTTTGTGTTTTGCACAGTGAAGTAGAAAATGTCACCTTGTTTCAGATTCTCCTCTGTCACATTGATTACAATGATCTTAAGAGAAGGGCAGAATGATCTTTAGCAGCAGAAACCCATGATTCTTGCAGCTTTCATGCTCTGCAGGAAACACTAGAAACTATTCAGCCTGACTGTCAATATACCATGGAGTTAGAAATAAAATATGACAATTTTTAATCATGCTCGTCAATTTTTTATCATGAATACGTTCTTTATTCCCGTCTTGTGCCTTTAGTATTGATAAAAAATTGTCTAAGTAGATGCTGTTTGTACCCTGTGCTCAGACAAGTGAGGTAAAGCTGAGGACTGATTTTAACAAACTTTGATTTCAGCTTTTTATCACCTGAAGATTTTGAAGTGAGTTGGTTCAGAGGTGCTACCATCATAGCTAGCCTCTGTTCTGGAGTTAAGCCAGGGTAACATGGGATGTGTCTACTGTGTATCTTCCACCATAACTACATGTGCTACTTCATTCTATAGCCTACATTGAGAATGTATGCTCCTAACTCTGGTCCTTATCTAATGGTTTGTAGTGGGTATGGTTTTTGCTACATTAGATACCTGCAGTATATAGTTTGTGGGTATTGACATTGTTTTAGGAGCATTTGTTAAACTGCTATTGTGAGAAAGGAGGAAAAAATGCTATCATGAGCTTTTTTGCTGAAGAGAAGTAAACAGAAATGTGACATTTCTCAGCAATATCTGGCCACAGCATTTTAACAGAAAATCAGAGCATATTTATTATTTGGAGGTAGAACGGGAAAAATCTGACTTGTAATTTGAAATGGAACAAAGGACATAGAGAAGGAAGACAGTGGTCTATTCCAGTCATTAAATATTGAGGCATATGTCAAAACCAATGAAACTGATGAGAGTGTTTCTGTTGATGTTATCGTTACGAAAATTAGGACTGGAGAGGAGATGCACAACAGGATAAAAGCTCTAGGGCATGACAGACACAGGTTTATTAAATCTAGAGTTCCAGACAATAGCTGTTGTTAAAAGTAAAAATTGTACTGAAGTAAGCCTCCGTGTCTCATGCTATTCCTCAGAGGGGGCAGTCGAATGTTATTTGAGTTGCAGCAGCACTGGAGAGCCTCAGAGCTGAGCGTGTTCACAGAAGGTGCTCTACAAATGCAGACTGGATACTGTATCTGATTTATTCTTTCTTTCTCAGTGTTGGGCTAAGGGAAAGCTTGGCATTAAAATGCAACTGTTTCACGAAAATGTGATTTCCAACTTAAGTAAAAGCTTGGGTTTTTTGTGTTTTACTGTTGGTTAATGACTTATGAGATAATGAATTTCCAGGCTCTTATTCTTTTAGTAACGTTGCCACCTAGTGGGTTTGGGTGGTAGGTGGGTTCTCGATGTTCTACTTATCCCCTTACCGTTATACAGTCCTACCTAGCAACACTTTTCTTGTTAACAATTACTTTTTACACTTAGCTACTCAGTTGCTGTCTCATTACTTCCAACTTCTTGCTGCTGTATTAAGAGAAGGCCTATTTGGTGGATTATAATTTGCAGTTTTAAAAGCAGTGGGCAGTAACTTTGAATTTCTGGACACCTCTATCAAATACATAACAAAGAAGTGTAGTGCTAAAAATAGCTCATTCACTGGAGGTTTTAGTAGCTTTTACTTCCTGAACACGGCTCCTTAACTCAAGATTTCAGAGGGCTTAGCTCACAGGTTGGTTAATGTTGCTAAATGCCACATCCATCTCATGCAGCATGGAGAAGCACCTTCTTGACAGTTCTTGATATTTCTAACATTTAAGCCTGTCCTGTAACCCTTCCACTTAGCAATATTGATGAGACGCCTCTGAAGAATGAGATGACTTCCTGTGTTGTCCTCATGTCCTAAAAAACAAAAACAAAAAAAAAACCCCAATCCCTTCTGTGAAAAGAGTTGATACACCTTTCTTTCTCCTGAAAACACTTGGCAGGTTTTCAAAGGCAAGGGTGGTAGAGAGAACACTTGGACTCTTTGGCCTGCAGCATCAACAAATATAGTTGTTATTACATGCTGTGATATCCTGTGACAGTGATGGACAGAAGAAAACAATTTTGTTAATAGCAGCGCAGAGGGCAGGTGCATGGATTTGTTCTACTCATTTGCAGGAGGAAAAAAAGAATCCATCTCCCCTCCAAATTTCTGTGCTGTGTTCTTGCCGTAACAGATAACTAAAAGAGTTTGTGGCCTGAAAAAATTGTGTGCACATATCATTTGTTAAAATTCTGCATTTTTTCCATTGCTTCACTGTAGAACAACCTGGTTCTGAAAGGGAAAATAGATTAGAAAACACTGCATTCTAAACTAAACACTTGGAGAATCTCACGGAGAATCTCCTTTAATGTACAGGGTTGAGAGGAAAAAATAGAAATGCCTGCTTATTAGCTCATGCTGCTGTTGAAATACTAGATTTCTCTGTCACGAGGAACAAGTGTGTGTGAAATGAGCTTGTGGGTTGCCTGCAAACCAGAAACATCCCTTCTATTTCCATTTCATAACACGCATTCCTGGGGGAGACTGCCAACAGTTTTTACATGTTATCAGTGATTATCTTGATACACAGAATAAGCAGTGCCTGACAAGGATTTGGGCCCATCAGAAAACATACTTAGCATAGAAACTACAAATGTTAAGGGGATGAGAAGGTATGAAGCAGAAGAAAAGGGAGGCTAGCTGGCTGGGAGGTGTTTGCTCCAGCTCAGAGCTGGAGTCTCTGTTCAAATGTAGCCCTTCTCAGCAGGGATTGGAAGCCATAATTGATTGCATTGTGAAATGTCTCTCCTCTGTTCTCAGATCTCAATCTCTGGGAAACGTAGATCATTTCGGTCTGATAGATGAAAAGATGAAAAATGAGTTCTAATAGACCTCAGAGCCTGAATAAGTACAGGACATCCAGTTTTTGGCTTCTCCGGGTGTCTGTCCCTGGGATTTGCAGCCGTATGAACATACGGAATGCATGCATCAGTGCTGTAACTTCCAGAGGCACCAAAACTGCCCGCTAGCTCTTTGTCCCGGCACTGGGATGAAGTGCCACCAGAGCCTGAGGCCTGCCCCGTGTCCCAGCAGATGGAGCCCTTGCTGAGCCTTTCCATTTTCTGTTCCCCACGCATCTGCTGAACACACCCCGGCCAGCAAAAAGTCTGGAAACAGTTCCAAAGCAAAGGTTAGTGGGGTAAGGAGGAAAGAGCAATAGTTGAAATTCATTTCCTTGCATGAGCTGATCCAGAAGATAAAGAAATTGCTGCATGGGACAAGCAGAGATAAGAAATTGCCCTGGTAAACCCACTGCACTTAAAAGCTTAAAAAAACCCCTGAAGCGGTTTTGACCAGAGCTTAGTGCTTCATCCCTGCTAGGAATTTTGGGAAGAGGATGCAGTAGACTAGATCATGATCTAACAACAGTTTATTAAGTCTACTCATGTCATACCACATTAAAGCTTAAATATGTTTCTCCCCAGGCCTCCAAAGAAACTTAATGCCTTTCCCTACTGCTTTTATCTTTTTTTCCGTGCACTTCAATTGCAAGCATGCTCTTTTGCTGCCTTCCACAGTAAATTTTTTCTAGGTCATGATTTTTATCAAGCAATGGAAGTTAAGCAAGGTTAGCCTAGGTTAACATTTGAATAAAGTGTTTTAAATTAAGTCCAGGAAGTCTGAGGAGAGATTATTTATGCTGGATTTCTTCCACATTACTTTGGAAAATGTATTACATGAGATGTGTCTGTGGTATGGAGGAGTGATGTCCTGATGGTGTATGCTTACTGGTATTAAATAGCATGTGGAACTTCTGTCTGAAGTTATTTTTGGCTTTATTTCAAAGCGGAGAGAGCATCTTGTCATCTTGGTTATTCCATCACAATGAAATATTGCCTGATCACTCTTACAGTTCTACAGTGTTTCAGGTGGCTGCTTTCCACTGCTGCTCCAAACTTATTAGGAATGATAGATATGTAAAATGTGCTCTTCATTGCATGATAAACGCTCCAGGAAACAAATGTTATTTTGGTGTCCAATGTCAGGGTTTACACTCTGAAGTGAACTCCTGGGTCATGTACACTGGCAAAACCAGGATGGTCTGCAGGTATGGCTGCTCACAGAATGGCTATTTCCTATAAGTCTGGTTTTTTGGTGGGCATTAACAGGAACCTAGGAGAACAGATTGTATAGAAAACAGATGGCTGCTTCAGCTGTTCACAGATGTCACTGCAATGTCCTAGCAGTGTTCTTTGCAAATACCTGTATATGCTTTTATCTGTTACTGGAGGCTAGAAAAAAAAATTGCCTAAAGGCAAAATGAGGAGCCAGGACTTGTGCAATTAACAGGATTTCATGCAATCATTTGCTTTTTGGGTGAAAGTCCTTTGTGTGAGGCGGGCTGGGCAGGCTGCTATTTAGCATAAGAGGAAAGCAGATTCAAGCTGGAAGGTGCTTATTAGGCAATGCTAATTAAGAGCTAGTCTGGATGTGTTGTGTGTTGCTGGTGGGGAAAGGACATTTTACTGAATTTCATGCAAGTGAATGTATGCAAATATGTCTTCTGAATTGCTGAACATGAGGAGGATTCAAGTGGCGTGTTTTTTGTACTCTGGACTACGTAATAAGGCCTAAGAGGGTATATAAGGACTGTGGATTCTCCTGTAGGACAGAAGCACAGAGGAGAACATAATTAGAATGGGGATGTCTAAAATGAGGGATGTTGTAGAGAGTACACTGATGGTACAGGGTGTTAGGGGAAGAAGTGTGACATGGTTAAAGAAGCATTGGCAGGGGTTTTTGTATGAAATAGTGTTCGAGTTTGCTAATCTACTTTCCTCACCATCGTAAGAGCCAGAAGGTCCACTTCATAAAAGTGGTAGCTGGCAAAAGGCTTTGCATCACTGAAACAGATAAACAGAAGCCTTGTCTGATGGGCACTATCGTTTCAATTTTCCATTTGACCTCAAGAAAGGTCTTTTGAGGGTAGATCGTTGAAAATGGTGTCCGATTGACTCTTGTCACTCAGAATAACTTTAAAGACCTCACTTTAACTCTCCTGAGGTAGTGTTTTAAATGCCCCAAATGATTCTTACCCAGAGATAGTTCAACAGTGGGTTATAAAAATCTAGTCCTATTATCATGTAGCATTTAGGAGCCTTAAGCATGGACTGTGAGTCTGTTCTGCTAGGTGTTCTATAAACACTGAACAAAATATAGTCCCTGCTTAACAGAGTTATACTGCATGCAAATTAAGTCAATTACAGAAAGCTTAAATTGCTGGTGTGCTGCAAAGAGGCTAGGCCCTACCACATCCTGTTCACTGGAATTTTGTGGTTGACATCTGAACAGCTTCTTCAGGATGAAAGACACAGAAGGCTAGAGGAAAAAAAAAGATGGATATTCCTGCTTTTGAGAACAATGTGGTGTTTTTTTTTTTCTCCAAAGGGAAAGCTTCTCCTTTACAAGGGAATAAAATTTTGCTTCCCACTAGAGCTTTTCAATCTTCCCTGAGGACCTGTGGGAAGGGTGGCCATGTTAAAAACCAAGGTATGTTGTAATATTCCTCACTGAAGAGACTGTCCTTACAGCGCTGGTCTCTTCTCCTGTAGGTATGGATCAAAGCAGTGGCAAGGCAGACAAAGCTTTGTCAAGTAAAGCCTAAACTTTAAAGGGCTTTGACATATTGAGTTGAGCAGTGGCATTCATTTATGAAGATAGTCTAGGTAGTGCGAGTTAAGATGTTAAGCACATTTCACGCAGGATGCTTGCATGATGGTTTGAGTTTGTATTTATAGCATCATGCTCTTGTGTTAAGTGGTTTGCTGCCTCTGTTCTTTCTTTAATAGTCCCTTTTCTGTTCTGCAAGCTTCTGGTATTCAGTCCTGAAATCTGACTTCCCAGTTGTCAGCGGTGTCCTGCTGGCATCCCTAGAGAGCAGATGATTTGTAGTAATCAGTATTCTCAGTAGCAATCAGCTTGCCTTTCAAGTGGTTAGAAATTCAAGCTGTACTTGGAAAATGTTTATTGAACATGGGAGGCAGCATACATTCTTGATAAAAATAAGGAAGTCAGAGGCTTGCTCTGAATTTAGGTGGTTTTTAATGTTAGCATCAAAAAGCACACCAGTTCTTGCAGCCCAGGACACATGAGGAACCACTCCTTGGGCTGGAAAACCATGGACTTGAGCACAACTGAGATGAATTGAGGCACCCCTTAGATGTGGAGTGAGATTTGAGTGAAGATAAATCCTTTACACAGAGCAGCTTTTATTGACCAAAGTGGAGGTCACCAGTGAGTGAGGCCTGACATAGCCAGGTGATCTGAAAACAGGAGGGATTTGTAGGTGAGGTGATGAGAAACATGACTTTGTACTGACCTTGTCACCCAAAATACTTTATAGAATTATCTTGAAACTTAGGTCCAGTGACAGCCACCTCTAGGTGGTGGCTTCTGAATGCCACCTGACAGTTCAGTATGGGAAACTCTGTGTCTCTCTGGAAAATAGACTTACCACACAGGAGTTAGTTTGTGTTATTTCCTGGTGGAGGTCTTTAGCTCAGTTACAGCTTTTATGTTAAGATCTTGGTATGCTAATGACATCTCTTCTCCCCCAACACCATTTTTGTATGCAATGCCTCTCTTGCCCCTCAGTTTTGTACAGTGCAATGTTGTGGCTTATGTAGCAAAGCTTGTGCTTTTTTTGGGTCTATACAAATAAATGTAGATCAGGCACAGATTTACTAAAGGAGGCTAGAAGGTCTGAAGCCTATGACAGAAAACTGTCAAGGTAATGCATGTTCTCTCTTCACATGATGTGATAGCACATTCTTCTCCCACTCAGACTGGGGGATGCATTTGCCACTGCCTTATATAAAATCAGAAATTTAGCCTCTGGGAATGCACTGGATATGGTTGTGTAATAAAGACTGCAGCAGGGACATGAGTCTGGATAATACCAGCAAAAATAATTCATCCTTCTATATTTGATACAAACCCTGTAGCTATGAAAAAATGGTTTGGCATGAAATCTTCATATGAAGGTCTACAATTTGCCATAGTACTGGAAGTAATTTTGATTGTTGCAGTCTGGCAGACCTGCTACTGCCATAATCTCTCAGTAATCAAAATAAGCAATGTGCTGCTGGCCTCGCCTGCCACATGCTCTGACCCCCCAAGGCTCACAGTCTCCTCCTAGTTTTCCTTCTACATACTGGAGTCTGGCTGAAGACATGTACTTTTTAATTCTAGGAGACACATTTTTATGCTTATTGCTATCCAACCTGTTGTCAGCCAAGAAGCTGTTCTGTATCTCAAAGCAAAAATCCTGAAGGAAGGACATGTTAAAAAAGTGAATCACAGCAAGATGTCTTAGGAGAGGGACTCTGTCTTGATGCTTGGTCTCTACAGACAGCCCACGCTTGTGCTCTTTAGAGCATTTTACCTTAGAAAATGGTCTTGGTAGAAGATCAAAGTGACCCAGGTGTTAATTGTGTGTTAAGGGAGCCTAAAAGTACAATTGAAACAGAGGGTAAATAAGAAGTTGCTAGCATATCTTGTGTGGCTTTTTTGAGTAAGGTTTTGTTTTTGCCAAATGAATTTGTTGCACTGAAGGGGAATATTGGCAAATGCCACGGTGCCTTTTTTCCTCCCCTAGGCTGTTTGCTGATGGATTGTGCACAGAATGATTGCCATGAATATTTTACTTTGCTGTTCAACTGGCTAAAATGTTACCCCAGGAAAATACAAAATACCAATTCTTTCTGTTTTCTGAACAATCAGTAAATCTAAGCCTTGGATAGGAGGTGTTCATATGACCTAGATGATGGAATAATGAATTTGTATGTAACTTGTCAGTTATCGGAAAGCTTAAAATTCAAATTCTGCACATCATCTTGGAGTGGCTGCAGGGAACTGTATGTCTGCCAGACTTCTCCAGCTCTTGTATTTAGACAAGCGAGAGGTTTCCCTCTATCAATACTTGCATGCAAGCACTTGTCTCTTATAAATGACTGGTAGAATCCTCAGATTACATATCAAGTTTTCTCTGACTGTTACTGAAATAATCTTTATGCCTAGAAGAGGTAAATTTGGTCTTACAGTGGACTATATGTTCCTCGTATATTGTGTTAAGAAATACCTAGATCTTTTTGGCTTTCCATAGAGCTAGGGTTAGCATGACTCTCACTCTTTTTTCAGCTAGTAAGTTTAAAAGTTCAGTCAAAGAATACTGTTTGTCTCGGAGGGATGTTTGTTAACAACAGGTCCACTCGTTTGATGACAGGTATAAAATTTTCTGCCAAGGCAGCTCTTGTGTGTCTAAGACAACACAAAGTAAAACTGAGACAGGAAAGCTTATTCCACAACTTTCATTCACTATGTTTTCCTTGTAATCTAAGTTTTACAAACCATGTTCCTAGGGAGATTTACAACTGAGGCCCCAAGGATCTGTGGTAAAATAGTACTTGCATTACCCCAGCAAGGGCCCCTTACCAGAGAAGAAAAGCCAAGCCATAACGAAATGAGGGTCAGAAAGGAACACGTCATCCTGTATTTCAGCTTGCCTAAACTTAAACTGATATTACTGAAAAACAGCAATGGGACTGGTTGTTGCTTCACAGAGAGACAGACTCAGTATGCTGCTAGCTGTGAGAGAAAAAATTGCCCTTGCCAAATGGACACAGGCTGTATTTTACCATAGATTTGAGTTTACTAGAATAATGAGAAAGCTTGTACTGTCACCACAACATGAGGAGACACAAAAGGTATGGTGGGGTAGTCTCTTGCTAGGATAAAATGTATATATGCTGCATGTTGTTCTACCTGAGTTCATTTGCATACCAGACATGAGACAGTTTATTGCCTGCACCTTGAAACCCTGACAATCAGCAGGTGCTTGGTGAGGGTTTGGGTTCCATGACTAGAATCACCTCTATCTATCCAGCCTTCTGTTCTCTGGTTTATTCTTAATTCTCTCTGTGTCCATGGAAGGAAGTAAAAGAAGGAACTTTTTTTACATAGGAAGTTATCCCTACCCTTCTTTCAAAGGGAAAGGAGAAGGAACTGTGGCATATTAGCTCTGTCCTAGTCCCTGGTGGGACATAGTTCTTAGATGAATTGCAAGAAGTTAAAAGCTCATGGCAACATGATCAAGCAGTTAAAGGAAGGTATTAAGAATTCAGCTGAATTCTATTTCTGACTCAGACAAGGCTCCCCAGGTGGTGCACAGCAAAGTCACTGAACTTACATCTAGCTTACAGTAACCTTCCCCAAAATCTAATTTCTCTGTAGATCCTTTCCAGTGGCAATAGCAGCTTCCAAGTAAGAAACAGGTCTATATGAATACTAGTGTTTGCTAATCTTGCAAGGCTACCAGCCTCCTCTGCAGGTGCTCTGAAACACTGGGTACTCTGAGGGCCCTGGAAAGGCACTTGTGGAGCTGCAGGCTTAGAAGGAAATTGGTATAAAGCAAACCTATTTCCTCACTTGTATCTTGGGTAGGCTAGGTTGGTACTCACTTCAGGTTAGTTTAGTATCTAGAGAGGTAATGTGGCAGCAAAAATCCCACCAAAAACCAAACAAAAAAAAACCCCCAAAACCAGAGAAGGTTCTTCATTTGGTAAATATTCATCTAGTGCAATGAGGGATTAAAACAAAAGAAACTTATCTACTGAAAAATACCATTAGAGTGTCTGAGCAAAGGTTATTAGCAGTTGCAATGGAAGTACCTCCTGGAGAATTCCCACAAAGTGCTCCCCATAGGAACAGTCCGTAGGGTTTCCTGTGAGGTGGCAGGACAAAGATTGCAGGTGCCCAGCCTGGCAAGAACACGGCCTGCCAGAGAGGCTGAAGCAGAGGGTTGCAGGACCGCAATGGCTGGCTCCCCTGATCTCTTTGTGAGGCAGTGCTGCAACCTGAGGAAAAATCTGGCTGTGAGGGGACAAAAGGCTGAGGGGGTGGATGTTTCTGAAGCCTTTCCTCCCCCTGCCCTCAGTGGGGGGCCTGGGCCCAGCTGTGGGGACTCCGCTCCCCGTGATGAGCTGAGAAGACTCACCTGTGCAGCCCCACTCAGCTGAGGTAATGGAGGCTCCATGGGGGTCCTGCAGCCCGATGCCCCCTCTCCTCGCGGGGCAGTGTCCCACCGGCTGGTCTCAGGCCCCCTCAGCCTTCAGGGGTAGTTATGTGGAATGCAATACCTTATCAACAGGTAATTTTTTTTTTTTTACAAGATCTGAATCCGTCCTGTGTGCTGGGGCCCGGGAGTGTGTGTGACGCCGGCTGGGGGTTGAAGTGCCCCATTCTGTGGTGGGTGTTGGGAGTTGGAGGGCTATGTGCTGAGGCTGTGGCTCTGGTGTCTTTAAAAAAAATAATAAAAAAAAAAATAGGAGACTTTAAGACCCTTGTTTTTGGAGGTCAGGAAGCCTGAGTTCCGGTCTTAAGGCCTAGTGGTTCTGACCAGTAGACAATCTATTATTGCTACAGTCCTTGCTGCTTTAGTGTCCTGGTGACTTCCCAATTACCAGTGTTGCTATAAGTAGTGTGTGTTATTGGTGACAGGCTGTTTTTCTGCACAAAAGAGCAGGAGTGTGAGGTGTAGTACCTGCAGAGTTGTGAGAAGGGGTAGGTCTTTGAAAAATGAGGGTTGTTGGTGTCTAAGGTATTGGATCTTTCGTGTATCTGTTGTTCCCTTAGCCTCAGGCTTGGTGAAATCAAATGGTCTGAGTTTCTGCATGGGGAGGAGAGACTGGGAGAAAGGACCTACTTGCAGTTATGGGTTATGATTAAGGAGGGGGGTTGTTTCAACCCATTTACCACGTTTCAGGTGGGATCTTTTTTTTTTTAACTTTTTTGCCTAGGCTTCTGGGAACTGTCTAGTTGCTGATGCAAAACCTAGAGCAGATGCTGTAAATATGAGTTTAAGTGTTTTGGTTACAAATGTTTTAATGTTTGAGCCCAATATTTCATTCCAGGTCTTGAATTGCATTAGTTTGCTACATGATTCTTCTCCTTTCCTAAGCTTGTGGTTATTAATGCATTTAATAGCAATAACTGGGTTTCTTTGTTGATTTCTGGAACTTGAATGTGTTTCACAGCTGCAGGGTTCCTTCTGGGCTTCTTGCAGCATGAGACTTAAACAGGTTCTCATAAAGGAAGGATGGATTAGTCTTGAAAGAAAGATGTATTTTTTTTCTTTATCACTTGCTCTGTGCATATCTGCATGTTTAAGAAGTGTTTTACTGAAGCAATATAGTAGAAGGACATGAAAGTGATGAACCATTGTTATTACATTGCAAATCCCCAAATGTGCTAACGTAATCAATCTTTGGGTGACTCTGTCAGAATCTCGATTATAATACCTTTGTGTTCTTGGTTTATAATTTGGGCAATAAAAATAGATGCCAAAGTCAACAAATCCAAGGAGCCCTATGCTCCTTAGCTATTTTAAGGTGCAAAAAATTAAGTTGCATTTCTGCATATCTGTCTGGAGTAGGTGTGCTTAAACCCCATGGCAGAGGCCCCAAGAGTTGAAAAATATTATAATCAGCTGCTTCAGTGACTTGAAGTAGGAGCAGCTGTGATTTTATTGCTGCATTCTTTCAACTTCACTATGTGAAGTGAAAGTTTAGTACACCCCTGTGTAGTGGTAAGAAACTGCCTTGGTTTGCATAGGTATCAAAAGCTCAGTTTTTAGAGTGGTTGTGCTGAAGCTCCAGGCAGCTGATAGTCCTTCTTGCTGAAGCACATGTCTTGGAGTTTAAGGTGTACTGAGTTTAAGTGTGATGGCTTGGGGTTTGCCGTCTCTATGTAAACCAGTGACAGTCCATAATATTCTGTGTTCCCCAAGGTCAGGCTGGGGAATGTTTATTGTAGTTACTTACATTCCAGAAAGACTTGGAAAGTTTGAGCTTTGAAGGCAGATGCTCTTCCCATATGCTCAATGCAATTTCTTTTTCTGGTATTGCATTGGAAGCTTTCTCATTAGACTAATTTTGAAGACGAACTGTTTTACTGTTTAGCAGGAATGATGCCCTTGATATACTGGTGATTTTTCACTGGCTTCGTTGTTCTCTTTGCTTTAAAGATCTTCTCGGGGAATGTTTTGTGTGTGGAAATGCTAGAGAGATGGGGAATTTGAAGAGCTAAATTTGGACAATGCATCTGTTTGTGGAGTGGTTTTGGTATGGAGCAAACATTGCGAATATGCTAAATGACTCTAATAAAACAAGCTCAAGCACGGTCTTTTTCCCTGAAGGCCTGCCCCAGTGGTTGAGAGCTGTATTAATCTTACATCTATTATTAAAGACCCTGTCCTTGAAAGAAGCCTTGAGGCCCTGGTTTTCCTCATGAACTTTTATCTCTCTGGTATTTATTGTCTAATGCTGCCTGTCTGTCTCTAATGTAATCTCTCAGCTTTATGCCTGTCTTGGCCTTGATGGCAATGACCACTGGGATGGGAGGGGAAAGGAGAGTAGTGAAGATGTCATGACTCTTCTGTGCTTAGCTTCTGGCCTTTAAAATAAATCTCTAATTGTTGCCATTACTCTGGCAAATGATTTGGATTCTAGCCCAAGGGCACACAGCTTCTCACTCTGCCCTAAGGTTGTTCTAGAATTAGAACAAACGTTTTGCTTAGAGTTTGAGCACCAGGTTTATATCTGAACTTGCATAAGGCTTTTATTTGTGCAGAATTTGGTACAGATTTGCCTTTTTACAAGAAGTAAAAATTGAAGTTGCAAGGTTGAAATTGCAGTGCTAAACCTGTCAAAGTTCTCATGTGTGTTTGAAAGTGGTATTGTTAGAGGATAGGCTTTTGTCATCTGCTCGGATAGCTCCAGATAGCTTAACCTTCTGGTAGATGGGGCTTCTTTTCCTGAGATCTATTAGTTGCAAGTCCTTTTATTGCTGTAGGTGTTGCAAGATTCTGTCTGTATTTCAGTGCGCTTGATCTTCAAGTCTAGCATAGCCTCATGTCTCAGGAAATGGGAGAGAGTGAAAAAGTTCCTCAAGAGCATATGAGGTAATTCATGAATTCATGTGGAAATCTAAGTAATAGTACTAATGTAACTAGGAAAAAACCTTTTCAGAGGTATGTTAGTGTTGATGAAAGATCTTTGGTTTGATGGCCCTAGTCAGCTGAGCATCCTCATAGGTATACCTATGGAATCATCATAAATGAAACTTCAACTTCAGGTTTTTCACTGTTAACAAATGGTATCAGAGGCTGACAGTGGGTAAGTTAGCCATGTAAATTTCTAAAAGGGCCTTGTCAGCCTGTCAAGGACTCGATTGTTGTAAAACCTTTGTTTCTTCTCCGTATCAAATTGCTATGGATTGCAACAAGCAATTGCAAACAGAAAGGGAAAGTTTCACTGATGTGTAGCCCTGTTAGAAGTCTGCCGAATACAAGATAGGGAGTCATTTTACAGCATGCAAGACTTAGATAATAGGTTTATTTCCTGAGAAAAGGAAGCTCAAAGCTGTTGCGTTCCTTGCTGCCAGGTCTGTTTTGCCCAACCCTGTTGTTAGGGTGCTAGGGCTTTTGAGACTATACCCATTTTTGCATCTTACTTATCTGTGCTTTTTTTTGTTATTTGAAGTGCCTAGTCTGAAGTAAACATGAGTTGTGTATGATGCAATGGTTCACTGAAGAAATTCCACACCTAGAGTTGAGCATTTCTACTGAGAGTATCCAATTGGAGAAAAACATTTGTTACAAGTATTTTTCAAACTTGGCCTGACCAGAATGTTTAGTTCTGGTGTAAATAGCATGTAAACAAAGAAGTCATGGAAGCGCTTCAGAGAGTGACTCAAGACTTGTATTTTCAAGTTGTGTATAGTCTAGCTGTGCTTTAATTTCTCTGCCTCAGCACTCACAGGTACCAAGATGGCTTTTATCTTAATTCTTGGTGCCTTTTTTTGAAACTAGATTTGGTTATACGGAAATTAGGTCAAAATGTAGGACCTGCTTCTGTGAGAGAAGCTCTGTATCTCAGGAAAATAACCCATTTCCTGAAGAAATTCCTTTTATGTTAATGTAGTATTTATTAGCTGACAAATTGTAAATTGAATCTTGTGATCAGCTGTGACCGATTGTTTTGTTGGGTGAGGGTGTTTGAATAGTTTAAACTTATGTAAAGTGGGCTAGCAAACAGTGAGCTTTTTGCTGAAATGTTTTGGAAGAGAGGTATCTGAGTGCACTATTGTTTCCCAAGAGAGACAGTGAATCCATCTTTGGTTGTGTCATTTCACATTAGACTCTCCCAAACACTGGATTACATATTCTATCAATCTCCAGTGGGGAACAATTGTACAGAATGCCCAGGGGGACTGAGTAGATGTCTAGTGACCTCTTAAATCATATGAAGTCACTCGGATCCCAAGCTCCAGCTGCCTTATGCAACACCAGAAGCTGCTTGATTTCTTCTTGAATTTCCTGTCTTTAAGTAGGCTGCTTTCCCTTCTCCCTGCTCTAGTTCACTGGCAACTGTTTACATTGAAATTTATGGGTGGTGGGAAGGGGAATAAATACCACTGCTCTATTTTCTGTTGGAATGGAAGGGCCAAATTTCAGTTTCCTTCAGGGTTTCCCCTGAGGACTTGTAAATGAAGAATGAGGTCTTTTTTGGCTTTTCTCTCTAATTGGCAGCTGATAAAGTAAAAGCTAGTCACAGCACTTCCTAGCTGGATGGAGGCAATTGGAATTGTGAATGATTTAGGAGTTGTACTTGCAGTGCTGGACTTCCAGCTGCTTTCTCTACTTGGTTCAGGGCAGAAATGAACATGTGGTCCTAAACTAATGACGTCTGCAAAAAGCAAATAGGGTAACTGAAAGGGTTATCTAGTGCAGATAGGGTTTTGGTCCTAAATTCTAATCCCATCTCTGCCAATCTTTTCTTTCTCTTTATGGGATGGTGTACTTCTGCCTTGAAGGGAAACTACTGTAACATTTGGAAAGCAGAGAAGTCCAAGTCTAGTTCTGTGGTATATTTTTCTAGGAGACAGATGTACTGTCTATGCCTGCTCAGAAAAAAACCCCACTGTGTAGTAATAAAGCAGCATTTCACTGGCCTTACACTTGAGTCAAGTCTTAGCAGAAAACTTCATATTTGGGGGGATAAGTAGGAACCTGTTGTGCAATTAGACTTAATCCCATGTCTAGGTGGACTACTTTAAATGTCTTATTTCTTGTTTGTAAAACTGCTTTTCTTCTGCAGCTTATCAATATCCACATAAGCCTTTGAGGTCAAATTCCATTCCCAGAAGCACTGGGTTAGCTTTGTGCTGACTCCCTGCTTGCAGAAAGGAGATTAGAGCCTGTGGGAGGTAAAATGGTAGAGTTGGCTATAGGGGCACAAATTTTTTCTCTTCCCAAGAGAACAGATTTAGATCTGCAAATAGGCAAGTGGAAACCTGATGTCCAATTACATAATTACTGTAAGCACAGGAAGCACATTTTTTGGTACTATTACTGTATTTTTTGTCTTTGAAAGTCATCATCTCAGCTCATATGGAAATCCCTGTGTAACTTTGTCATCTTAAAACTATTTTAAACTGTGCATTGACAGCTCTCTCTTCAAGGATGCTTTTCTGAGCCATCAGGTGATGCGTGAGGGAGTAGGTTTCTGGAAAGGGTCAGCTTTGCTTTTTATAGATGAGTATTCAAAACAAGTGAGATGAAGATAGCCTTAACATAACAAACTTGTTTGAGTAAGGGTTGTAGTTGAAAAATAGCTATAGCCCTGATAAATTCTGGCTTCTGGGAAGAGAATTTTTTTTTTCAAGTCTGAGTAGACTAGCCCAGCACACTGATTACGGTGTGAAGTTTGCACTATGTCTGGATGGTCTCTTGCAGACAGACCAGTACTTGTTTTGCCTGTTCTCTGTGGGCTGACAGTACAGTGCTTTTCTTGAGTATACCCAGTTAGCTGAAGAGCTGTGGCTTTGGTTCTGTGCTTGCTTGTATATAGCAAGGAGAGTAGGCAAAACAGTTTCCTCAGTAATATATCAAGGGGTGGGACTATATTTTGTGGACTACTAGTACTTTATGCTGTGATGGGCTTAAATGCTATCTGTGTTCCCAAGAAAAGTGAAATTTGCAGGAAAGAGTTCTTTGAGCAAATACTCCTGCTTAACATCCCGAGAAAAGCAGTTAAGGGAAGTCGTTGAGAGGTGGCTGTGTTGGTTGTTAACTGGTACCTTGTATATAAATGTTGCTACAACCCAGCAGTGGCGTGTCTTACCAAGTGTAACTATAACAGTGTATGAATTGTACCCTCTGAAGGAGGACTCTCACGCTGGGAGACTCTCTTTTCCACTTGAAGGAATTGGGAGATTCAGTTTTGTTTTACTTGCTCTATACATGCTGCTGTGTCCATGAGCCAAGTTCTGTAGCAGCACAGCGTGGGTCATGCTGACTAGACTAATGCACCCTGCTGCTCTGTCTCTGTTTAGATTGCATCTGCTATCCAAGATAACCTGGGTGTCTGTACTGCAGTGTAGACAAACCTTTAGTCCCTGACTGCAGTTTTGTCTGGCTGCTGCAATATTCCTTTGTGCTAGACGAGGTTGTTCTCTAGAAGGCTACTTCTGCTTTGTCTACAGTTGGTTCGCATCCTTGCAAAAGGTGATTGCACTGTCACACGCCCTCACAGGTATTAAAGAACAAACACTGGAGTTTGCCAATGTCTGACTTAAAACTGTGGTAGGAAGGCTGAGGTTTGCTTTGTGAACGAACAGTATAGAAGCAGCTCTGAGTTACACTTAGAGGGGGATAAAAAAACCTGTTGCAGCTGGTTGGGTTTTGTTTTGTGGAGGTTTTTGGTGATGTGCTGTCTACACCATATGCTTGAAGCTGCGATTCATTGCTCTGACCATGGTCCACTTGGAGGATGTGTTTGGTTATGAGTAAAAGTCTTTTAGGAAATGTGCTTTTTTATTTTAATTTTGTTTTTCTCTGAGGGTAGAGCATATCAACCTACTGAAAAACAGTCTGCCAGCTTTCTCTGACATGCATTGTACAAGTCAGTTTGTTACCTGACACTCATCAACCACAGGATGGGATCTAGTGTTTCTGTTGGAACTGGAATTGTTTGGCACTGTACTGTGGCTAAAAGGCCCAGATATCTGAGTCTCAGACTATGAGGACTTGGTGTTCAAATTCTGAGGGCATGTTTTTAAGGAAGGAAAATTTGGTCTGTAGCCAGTGAATTAAGACAATGTGCAAAAAGCAAGGTGATCATGATGAGGACAAGAGGATCACATTAAAGCTGTGAGCTTGTTTTGGCAGAGGGGAAAGGTATGCTCTATTCATAAGTGGTTTAATGCTAAAACTAACCTGATTACCCATTAACCTGCTCTAACTCAGTATCTGTGTCTTCTGTATGTATTTTAGTCAGGTATATATAATCTTGGTGCCCTAACATCTCTGATTCTGGGAATAAATACTTAAACTCCCCAAGAACTGTATTCTTGCTGCAGATGGTGGAGACAGATGCACAAAACCTCTGACTCTCTCTAAATCCCCTCTGTAAATGGAGGAAGTATAAATGCTCAGACCATGCCGCTTCAAAATTCAAGGCACTTTGTTTCCACCTCCAGCCCTGTGTGTTCGGTAACAGTGGGATTTGCTTGGTCTAGGCACCCTCTTTCCATAGCAGACCCTTGTTCTGCTGATAATGGGTTTTGTTTATACTTTCCACATCTGCAGCTCCTTTTTGGGGGGTTTTGTTGGCTTGGCAGCCTCTTGTCATTGCTTTAAATATCTCTTTTAGATGACACTGCGAAATCCTATGCGACGTGGATGAGGGGTTTCTCCAGGGGTGGCTCTGAGGATGGATTGGAAAGCACAGGGGAAGGAAGATCCCTTAAGAAGAGAGAGCTCCTGCTTCCTGCCCTACAGCCAGAAGAGGGTTAACAAGGCACACGGCTCCTGTGCAGGCAGTGAGAGATGTGCTCCAGTACGAGAGGAGAGGAGCAGCTCTCTCTTCGCTTTGCCAACTGTCAGACTGACCCTGCGCCTCCGGAGCTGATGTCCGGCTCGCACTGAAGGATCCCCGCCTCCCAACCCACCCCGCATCCCGCCTCTCCGGGATGGGAGCTTCCCCTCTTCCCATCTGAGGCGGGCATGCTGCTGTGAGGCGCTGCCTGATGAATGAGTGCCCCTCCAAGCAGAGCCAGGTAAGACAGCCTTACTCTTCTTCCCATTCCAGCCGGGAGTCCAGTGGCAGTAGCATAGGCACTGGGTTTTCATGGTCTGTGGGAAACTGGGCAGTTAATGACAGTGCTGGTCTCTTAGCGTGGAGTAAAAAGTACAGGTCTTTGGGGACACTGTCCTGCTGTCCCCTCTGGAGGTGTCTGAGGGGACTTTCTTTGTTCTGTCAGCTATGTTCCCTATTTGAAGCACTGAAGTTACTGCAAGTCAATAGTAAAGCTATTAACATGGACTGTTGAAAAGGCTGTGATGTGAAAGACGGGCTTTGGAGGGATAAGAAAATCTGTTACTTCTCATTTGTTTCATTTGACAAAATTTAAATGTCTGAGTCACCGTAATAAAATACTACACAGCATGTAAGAATAGAAGGCGTGTGTATTTTCACATAAGAAGGATGGGATGTTCAAATAACTGTCTACTTAAAAATACAGTTTTTTTGTGGACCTCCTGGATATTGCAAAACACTTGTGCATATATTATGTCAATTATAAAAACAAGCTTTTTGCTCTGTTCTCGTAGCTCTTAATTCTGTGGGCTTTTCCTCTAACTTAGTTGTTTGGGTTTTTTTAAGGAGCTTTTATGTTTTCTGAGCTTACAGGTTTAAGGGATTGCCTTAGAAATAGTATGCTAAATGTGAGTTAGCAGGCTATTGAACACAGAAGGTTAGTCTAGATTTCTCATTTGAGTTGTCAGAAAAGATATTGCAACAAATTAATATCAGTCTGACCACACTTCTCATAGCGAGTTATCTGTGTCCTCTTAAAATTAGCTTAAACAAGGTTCCTGAATATCTTATGTATTTCATACATATGCACATATATGTGTGACAGGAGGCATTATTTAGTGCAGTAAACAAACAGTTGCCAAAAATCCTTGGCTGAAGTCTGGGCTGAGCTAGGCAAGTATTTTGACTGCACATTGATTATTCTGTGAATACTCTTGGCTTGAAAGAACATGTATCCCCCTAATCTTATTAATAGTGATCTGTCTCAGAACAGGCATTAGGCCTTAAATAAAAGATGACACTGTTAATCTTGCTTGTTAGCTGGTTGTGATTCTCTGAATGTTTGACAAAGAACACTTATAAAATAGTAGTGCTATATGTTCAGGTGTGTAGAGTGAATGCAGAAATGGCCCACTTCATAAACCGCTGCAATTCTGATAGAAATGTCAGACTTCAAAAGAAAAAGAGCAGGTGAAAGCTTGATTTAAGGTCTAGGTAGGATTCTCTCTGGTTTTTGTTAGTCTTTCCACAGTTTAGTGTCCTGTTGCTTTTAGCAATTGCAAGCATGTAAATGGGAAATAAAGAATACTATGATTTGTGACCAGGGCTATTTCGCTTGTCTCATTTATCTAATATCCATTGTGCTGGTGTGCATATTGCATTAAAACATGCTGAAGCAAATGGGAGGAAAAAGAAATTTAGGGTCAATATGGAGACATCAGGTGCTGTTACCATTGCCTGCTTTTGACCTTTCCCATACAAGAATCCTGAAACAATTGGGTAAATCTTACATAAAAGATCTATTATAGGATTATATGGATTTTCATGTATTAAAGAATGATCGTGATCTGGATCTTGCTTTATCTGGATTAGATCACCTCTGAATGCTTCCTGTTCCTTTCTGTTTGCAAACTGTACTCAGTGAATACTAATGACATGACTGGAGCTCAGGTGTTGGAAAAGCAAAAGTTTAAGGCTTGAAGCTCCTGTGGCCTTTTTCTTCCCTCAGCATGGAAGTAGGGGAGTGAATCCTTCAGTCTTTGGCCTATCCTGGAAAGAACATGGTCTCTTAAAACTTTATGGCATCAGTTTTCTTTTGTGAATGTAGGTGTTTATAATTAAAATTAATCTGGTAATTTATTAATTCCTTGCTAGCATGTCCGAGATAAAATCTTAGACATCAGGATGTTAGGAGTGAGCACAATTAGAACACCACTTAACAGTGCTCTTGAGGGTCCTGTGTGTGCCAAGGAGGCATGCTGTGAGGTTCCTTGGAGGATGTGTGCAAAAATCAAATGTTTCGGGTAATGCCATGTGTGTGGAATATCTATTAGACACATATAAGAAAGAGGGAGTACCTGACTTTAACTGACCAGCAGCTAAGAATGTGCACTTAAGCACAAAATACCGTTGTAGTTAACACTCCCTGGGTACTCTGGAACAATCCACACAGGCTGAAGAAATGTCTGATGGTGTTTCTCCATTGCTATGGAAAAAGAAGAACCCCCTTGTAAGCTGTTAACTCATTGCCCCAGGGAAGCAGTGCTAATTCCATCTGTCATTGGACCTAGCCTGTGTCCCAGCTATGAAACTGAGTGCCAGTGAAATCTTGGGAGAGAGGGTGGTGTTAATCATCGGGCTAAGGAAATGGGAGACCTGTGCAATGGCATAAAAATACATGTATGTGGCAGCAGTGGGGAGAACCATCCTGAAGAGAGTTTGAAAAGGTTAAACTTTTTTGGAATGTATGGGGTTCAAGTCACAGGCCCGCACACTCCCTGAAAGACCTTACATGACTGTTGACTTAGTGTCTTTCATTTCAGTTTCATAAATGAAAAAGGATTCTGCTTATTCATTTGAGAAGCAGGAGTGTATTTTGACCTTGATGATCAGTACAAGCTGGAATATGTCCCATGTTTAACTACCAAGTGACTTGGAGAGTGAAAAGATAATTATGGGAAGGCTGTGCATGCTGCCAAGGGGCAGAAAGCACATAATTCTGAATACCTTGCCTCTTGAAAAAATTCTGGATCTTGGAGGAGACTGACATCCCTAGGAAGAAAATGAAGCAAGTAGAGCGCAGCACCTGAAAGAATAATATTATGAATGGCTAAACTTCCTATGAAGGATCTGTTTATAAGACAAAGAATTTAGTTGACTGTTGTCTGGAAAACACTATGCTTGTAGCTGGACTGTAATGTGCCTGTATCAGAAGGCAATTTAAGTACTGATTTTTGAGAACTTGTTCAATTCTACGTAGAACTACTGTTTACTATTTCTAAAGCATCTGTTGCTCTGTAATTACACGAATGACTTGGAAATATCTTCTTGTACATTCACCCTCCATTGGGGTTTTTTGCAACCAGATTTCTAAAGCCAAGCTTTTCTCTTGAACTGAATTTGACTTATGCCCTGAAGGATGAGGTGCTGGAGTTGTGGGCTCTTGGTTAAGGCAGGAACCTTAAATTCATCTGGGTATCAGTAGTGGGAAACAGCAATACTAAAAGGCACTGTAAGAGAAGAGGAGAGGAACCTGACCTGTGGGATACAATTGTGGTTTTATGGACTTTATTGGCATGTTATTTTTTAATTAAAAAAAAATTGCTGATGATAATGCCCTGTCTTTGACAAGATGTTTGTCTGGCCTGTGTGTATTTAGTATATTATTTTAGTGAATCATGCATTAAAAAATGCTTCTATATGCCTTGCTTTTCTGTGTTGCAGAGCAAGATGTCACCCCAGTTTCACCCATTGTCACACTTGTCATGCATGCTGCAGCCATGTGAACTCGTGGCCTGTGTATATATTCTCCTGATTGGACAGACATGAAGCATATAGGGCAAGTGAGCCTCAATATGGACTAAGCTACTTAATGCAAAGAGTTATGGTACACAAGTTTATTAGTAATCTACTCTGAAATAGAGATCTCAGGTCTCGGAACAGACTCGCATACTGCAATGAGTTTCTATGGTAATGAAATGCAAATGAGTAACTCTTCCGTGCTTCCATGCTCTGATAAGTCTTTATTGGGGAGGCAGGTGCAGGATGAAGTTAAAGACATTTTTTCAGTCCTGTAGGTTCTGAAATAAGTTACTTCCTTATAGGAGGTAAACAATATTCAAGCTCAGCTGGATCAGGTGTGCAGTCAACAACTTACATAAAGTGAATTTCATTACATTTTGTATGTACAAATCAACAAGTATGAAAATATGTCCTTGATTTCGAAGGCCTTGGGTTTGTCTAGAGTATACCCCTTCATGAAAGGCAGGATCAAGCCTGCTGTTCTTGGATGGCATATGAACAGTAAGATGCATTTTAAACTTCTATTTAAAGATTTAAAGGTATAATGACAGGTTGGTTAGAGGGCTAACATGAGACACTTGAAGGCTTGAGTTTTGTCCCTGCTCCATTGTAGGCTTCTAGAGTCACAGTAAGTAGGTCTTTTAAGGTCAGCCATTTTATGGGTATGCTGGTGGATGTCAGTGGTATTTGAGTGTCTTAAACTCTGTTGAATGAGTGTGAGCTGTGCTGGCTCTCAGCATCTGGCAAGGAGGATGCCAGCATCTTCCTGAACAATGTTGTAATATTAAATGCAGAACAAATAGAAAAGTGCTTTATAGTTGTAATAGCAACCAGAGGAACCTTTCAATATAGACTGGACTTAATGTTGCTTCTAGATGAGAGCTGCAGATTGTCCTTTCTTCTGCTTTCCTTCATGCTGCTTAGATTTGCTGCTTCTGGAGACAGTATCTTCTCTTGCTTGTGGTAGTTATACCAATGACTGCTCCTGGACCCCTTTACTTCGCTTTGAATACTTTGAGACTACTTGCTTTGCCATTCCCATGTCTGGTTATAGGATTTGGCTTGAAAGCTTGACATAAAACAAAACGGTAGCCCTGTTGCTTGTGGCAGTGCCTGCTGATGTTGTTCCATTTCAGAGAATTACTCAATTTCTGTTGCTTGCCAGCTTTGCACAGCAGTTCTGTGTGCTTCTAAATATTTTGCTGCATCTATGAGGTGCTACACAGATTTTGAGCCACTGAAAATGTATGCTATTTGATTGTGGTGTTCTACCAGTACAAGATTGTCAAAATGTGGGTAGTGTCCTCTGTAGTGTCTCATGTCTGTAAACCAAGAGTAGGTGTTGTGCTTTTCAACTGTACTGTTCTGCAGCCTATCTAGTTCCTGTTGATGCACTGTTTTATTTCTGTTTTCAGTTTTATCCTATTTCTAGCACGTATCACACATGCTGATTCTGATGCTTTTTCCACCTTCCACTCCTCTCTTGGATGTTTGACAAGATGGACACCAAGGAATTGGACTTATATAAGCATGATAATGCTTGACTTTCCAAAATAGTTTAAAATGGATTGACTTTTGTAAGGTATGGAAAATGTCATGCCTCTAGCTGTGTATCTGCTAATGACAAGGAAAAGTTTGGGTGTGGGGATAGTGTTGTTCCAGATGTAGCTGTAGAAAATCTTTGCCTATTCACAGATGAGGTAGGAGTAATAGATGAGAATGACCATTCTGTGTTCTACCCTTATAGCTGCCGTGTTTTGTGATTTGGTCTGTTAGGCTTTTCTATAACATATACTCAAAATCTGAACAGTTGCCCTGTATTTTCTCCACCATCTCTTCTTTGTGAGACAACTGGATCATATAGTGCTGCTTGTTTCCTATGCGTACTGCATTGGAAGGAAGAGGGATTGGAAATGCTATTTGGAGATAATTATGACTCTTCAACCCTTGTGTCTTTTAAGAGAAGATAATGTAAAAGAACAAGCTGTTGTCTCTCCCTGTGGTGTGACACTCATCACTGTGACACATGACGCAGTAGAAAGGGCAGAGACCCGCAAGCTGTAGAACCTTGCTGCCCTCCTGCCCCCTTAAGCAAGGAGGGAACCCATCCAAAAAGGAACAGTTTACCTGATCTGACAGGCTTGGTTTTCAAGCTAATTGTGTAAAATGTGGAACAGAGCATATACAGGGAAGGAAGATGCATCTGCCCCTGTGCCTTGCTTGTCTAATGCCAAAGTAACCAGGTGGCTCAGAACCCTAAAGTGTTTGTGCTGTTTGGAGGGATTTTTGCTTTTGGTAGAACAGAGCACAGCTGGGTAGGGAAATGAGACTAAAGGCGCAGTGTGCTGGTGTAGGCTGTAGTGCTGATTGAATGTGAGATTTCTGCAGCTTTCTCTCACGTATTTCCATTTCTAACTAGGTCATTTACAGTAACCATGCCTAGCTGGCAGGCCTGGTGACTGCAGTAGAGCCACATCTTTTCTCTATTCCAATTCTTAATTAATGGATAAGGTATTCATTTCAAGTGGCTCTTTGGAAAATCTGCATTTGGTGGGTCAGGAAGAACAGAATCAGCATGGTTGCAGGTCCCCATATATATATAATTTGATTTGACAATATGATAGGAAAAACTCACTCCCGGAACTGTGTGTTGCTCTTTCTTATATTCTTAATTAAGTCTGTGGCAGGGAAAGAGAACAAATAACCTCAAACACTATCAGATAATCTGTGTTGAAATAAAAGATTAATCAAGGAGCAGCTCTGGTGCACTGCTGTGATTGAGGTGAAACTGCAGAGTTCAGCTAATGACTTACTAGTTGGCTGAAGCTTGAGTCCCAGGAGAGAGCACTGTTGGGTTAATATTCTTTTTTTTTTTTATTGAAATGATTCATGATCTTTCAGCTTGCAGTATTTGCTGGCAGACTATTTTTAAGTACTAGAAAGGGAGGGAGATGGATGAAGTATACTTACTCCCTTTTAAGTTCCTTGGAGCAGTTATTAATATATCTGCATTTATCTATATGCAAGGCACCCAACTGTGACCTTGGATTGCAGTTTCTAGAAACTACCACTGTACAACTAACTGTTGCAAGGGAGAGTGCAAGTTCAAATAAATGACATTGCAAAAAGGTGGCTTAATCCAAAATGATCTTAAATCTTTGTGTTGCTGATCAGGATACAGGTATTACTATGTTGTAATCTACAGAGGCAGATTTGTTGGTCAAGTGTTTTCAAGTTCTAAAAGAGGATTTGCATTTCAAGGCTGACAAACTGAGGACTACCCTTGAGGCATCTGTGGATGCAGCACTATGTAGATGTTTTCTGGCTATGAAAACAGCTTGAAGTCCGTTGTGTGCATATCAAAGAGTGCAATCTGTCTTCCGACTTGTGTGATACTAGTATGTATATACTTAGATGTGTTTGTTGAATACTAGTGCTTTGCACCCCAAGTTTGCATGACGTGTTTTACAGTATATGTCTGGGAAAGTTGCATTCAGGTATCATTTTGTGATACAACCCGCAGTGTCTGAGCATGGGATGAAGACTTGCTTCAGGGATTTTGGCTTTGGAGCAGTGACTGGGAGACTTGAAAGAATACTGTGTGGTTTTGGTAGAGCTTAGGTAGATCTTTCGCTATAGACTTGGTATGATGAGATGCACAGAGTATTTGTGATCATAAAAATAGGAGCTCTGTGCCCAGTAAATGCTTACTGCAAGCACAGAAACAATCAGCCTCAAGTCCTAGGTTGCTCTGAAAAAAAACTTTTTGTGGAATACAGCTCAGAAGGAATAAGAAATACTGACATGTTCATCCAAGGAAGGCAAGTGTCATGCAGATTGCCTCCTCCTGTGCTGAGAGACTTAAGTAATGGATTTATGGCAAGCAGAAGGAGAAACTAGCTAAATCTGGTTTTATCGTCTGGCCCCTGTCTTGCTGTTGCCTCTTCCCTTCCTTTGCTCAATTTTAGTTTCTCTCCCTTCAGCTATCGTTTCTTTGAAGTCAAGCATGCCCTTTCTCATATTTTCAATCTGTTTGGTCTGTAATTGCCTGTTAGATGCAAACCTGCTACCTATTACTAGTTTTAGTACTAGTTCTAGTCTTGCAACCTTAAATTCCAGGGAGAGAAGGCTGTTCTGTTAGGCTTGGCCTGGATTAGCTATTGCCTTTTGGTGATGACGCTTTGCCCTAGCACTTCATGTATCTTACAGCCTCAATGCTTTTTATGCTTTCCCTCCTCCACAGGTGAGAGAACTAGTGTAGAGAGAAAGTAATTTGTGCAATGTCAGGCATGTTTAAAGGTCAACTTATGAAAACGATTTGGGGATTCTCCTTTTTTTTGCTAGAACCTTGTGGCAATTGCTTGTAAATGACTTGTAACTCCTTCTAGCATCACATAAGGTGTCCAGAGCTGTGTTTTCTTTGCAGTATGTGCGCTTCTGTTTGTGGACTCTTGGGTCACTTTTCTTATAGGGTTCCTAAGAAGCATTTAAAATACTAACAATGCCTATAGGTGGTTTTCTAAACTTGCTATGATGAGCTCACCAGAAAGTCAGTTTAGTAATTCTTACCTGCCTTATTGTGAATTCTGAAATTTCAGTAAAGTGGGAACAAAACTTGAACTTAATGTAGCACCATTTTGAGTCTTCAGAACATAAATACTGGAAGGACCTAACTTCCTGACAAAAGAACAAGATGTTAATTGGATTACTAGAGATGAAAAAAAATGAATAGCTTAGTGAGAGTAGTGTTCTGGGAACCCCCAACCAGCCCAGGCAGGTTTACCAGCACTCTTGCTGTAGAGGAGGTTTAAAGACTTGGTTTCCTGACAATCCCAGGTCAGCAATCATGCCTTAGGACTTAAGAGACCCTGTGCTAGAAAATGCTCTTGAAACAGGACACCTGGAAAAGTGGTCAGCAGCATGAAGAAAATCAGTGCCTTGTTCCTTATGCCGATATGATTGTTTGCTGTGTTTTCTATGGTTATGACTAGTCCAGTCCTAATGAAAGGCATGAGAAAGATGGCTTTTTTCCGTAATCAGTTCCACCCTTTGTGCTGGGAAATGGTTACAGAACAGTCTGTTTCTCATCACTAGGCTGGAAATATCAAACTCTGTCTAGATACAAGTTTTACAAAATGGCCTTAATTCTTATTTTTGCCTTGACCCACACCCCTCACCTACCTTTTCACCCTCAAGTTCAGCTGCATTGTGACTGAAACAAACATCCACATAATTGTCTTGATTCCTTTTTATCCTGTTATTCCTTGCTTCACACTCTGGAGGCCTCTTTAAATAACTGTTGGCTGTGTGATGTTTTATCATATAAGTCACTGCAGCTGTCATCTAGCCAATATGTACACATAAAAACTATCTGTTCTAGCCTAATTTATCAATTTCTCTTGTATTCTTCTTGATTATTTTTTTTTTCCTGCACCAATTTTCTTGTCCCTTCTAATATTTAGCTCTTGCTGGCTCTGGGGTGCCCAATAATTAACCAATATTTCACACCTTGGTTTTGAAGTCTTAATGAGTGCTTGGCAAGATAAAATCAGTAGACTAGAAACACATTCCAGGCTAGTGGAATTTTTGTAGCCAAATTACTTGGTTCTGTCACATTTTCCACTTGGTGGCAAAGTTGGTGAGTTTCCTGTATTTTTTTTTTAAACTGCATATTCAGTTACCAAATCTATGAGATCCCTATCCTTGGCTTTCATTTTAATCTCTATCCTTTCTTTTACAGGACAGAGAAACCAGTGTGTAGCATTTGTCTCTAATCTCATCTGAACTGAACATCTGCTCTTCCTTGTCTTTGCCAGAGAAAGCTTTGGGGACCTAGGCTAGATAGGGAAGGGGAAAATCTAATTATTTAGTATTAGAACTAGCTGTCTGTCAAAAGACTGACTTCCCCCTTGTGTCACAAATGAGAGAGAGGGGGGAAAAAAATGTGACTGTGTACAGAGGCTTTGGACTACCTTGGTAGTCCTCATTTTATTTTAATGAGGCCTTGGGTTACAAAGGCAACTGTATCTCATCTGTCACATAGCAAAGCTAGAAGAGAGCAAAATGGGGCAGTGTCCCTGAAGTTTTAACTTTGAACTTCTGTGAGGCAGTCTGCTGTCCTGGACTGGGAGTGTCTCAGCCTCTGCCCTGCTAGAAGGTCACTTGGTACTCATGGGTTTTGGCTGCTTTTGAGCTGTCCGTGCAGTGCTGTATGGGCATCTCTGATCTGGAAATACTCATATCTCCATTTGCACCGAGTGCTGCCCCTGAGCTAATAAGTCTTAGAGAGGATGTCTGTGCTCCCTTTTCAGGCTTTTGCAATCTTATGGCTGGAGTAAGCAGATCAGGCCAGCTTTATGTTTACTATTTGTGTAGGTAAGCCTTTTATCTCCTAATGTATCTTTGAGGAAGGGCCTGTCTTTTAAGAGTAGTTAAAATTTGAGGACACAGGCCTTTAGCATTTACAGGAGCTCCTTGGCTCTAATGCAGTACAAATAGCATTGGTCTTGTGTAGGTATTATCCCTGTATATGTAGTGGGGGGAGATGGGCATGAGGAATTTTCTGTGTAACAGGAAACTGAACTGCAGCAGGAAATAAAAATGAGCTTTTAAATATCAACAGTGGTTTACATGCCAAACTTGACTTTTTCTAGTGGAGCATACTTGCTGCCAGAGCACAGATGATATGGATTGCAGCTGGGGGACATAAAGCCAAGCTCCCTGCTGCTCAATACTAGCTGATGCAGCTCTATTGAAATCAATGGCACTGCTCCACTTCATGCCAGCTAAGAACTTCTGCTTGGAGTGATTTGCCTTTTAATGTGGTCTTGCAGGGCTGTCCGTGTCACTGCAAGTCTGTGCTTTTATGTGGCCTCATCTTTTCATTGTCTACTTTGACTGGTAATTGCAGAAATTGAGTATGATCAGGCTAGGCCAGGTGGCTTTACTGGCAGTGTGAAAGCTTTCCAGAGAAGGAATAAGTGTTTTTGGTTTTTTTTTTTTTTGCAGGCATTACTTTTGAAGGCAAAACTCTTTATTAAAAAAGTCCCAAGTTGGCTACTTCCTTTGGCTTGACTTGTTGAAATGTCAATACCAAGCAAAGCTTCTTAAATTTGAATGTGTAAAGAGATATCTCTATTTAAACACTGTTGAGTACTCTCAGTTTAAACAATATGGAATAGAAGAGTTCAGGGTGACTGTGAATCTCAGCACTATGTAGGCAACAAAAGAAATTTTTGGGATGTTTAAAATGTGTTGTGAAGACCTTTTTGCTAAAGCTGATGTCATGAAGTACCCAATTTCAGGTCAAATTCCAGGCCCATGAAAACCACTCCAAACCCAAACAAGACACAGTGAATGTTGCTCTGTTTATTTCTAAATGCAACTTAGTTTTTACACACTTGTTCCTATGAGATCCTGCAGTGGCTGCTTGAATCTGCTTGTTTTTAAGAGCCGATTGAGTTCTGCAAGCAGGGGCTTTAGGCTTTTTCTGGTGATGTCCCTTTCCCCAGTTTGTGAGTCTCATAAAAGTGTAGGAATCTAAGTTTAATGCTGCTATGATGTCAGCCTGTTTTTCTTCTGTGATGTTTGCTACTTTTTTTTCTTCTCCTGTTACTCGGTGAAGGCCTAAATGCAATTTTTCTGGGCTGTAATTTAAGTGTCAAGTGTAATTACGGCTGAAATGATCTTACTAGTGCCCCTTTGGAGGCATCTCTTCATCCTGAAGGGTGAACAGAAATTGAGATGAGATTTGCTTTAGGCCAAAACCTGTAAACCCTGTCCGCAAGAGAGCATTTTCTCTAGTCCTCTTTGCAAAGTGATAAGACTCTTTATAAGAGTATGTAACTTATGCTTAAAGAGGCTATTGGGAGTATAGGACTGAGTCTCTCTGGTCTCTGGCATAACCATGAAAGAGGGCTGAGGTGGCTAACTTGGTGAGGTCTAGGGTTTACAGCAGCAATCTGGGAATCAGCATCACCTGGTTAATGCCCTTCTGAAGATGGACACTGGTGACTGGCTGGATCTGCACTACCAGTCTAGAGCAGATGCTTCTGGATATTATTTTTTTTTGCTCTTGCAATGCAAGATAGCTTGAGAAAATTCACAGATTCATAGGTCTGTGTCCTATCCCTTGCTGCTGTGGCACCTGTAAGGCTACCAGCTCTGCTTCCTCAGTTTTAAAAACTGCTGTTTATAAAATCTGTAAAATGGCTTTCACTTAATAAGCATGTTTTAGTATCCTGTGTAACAGTACTCATGAAAGTTATGGTGTATCAGTGCAATGGAGCAGGATTCTGCTGAAGTAGTTTATCTGCCTGCAAAACAGCCAGAGAATTGGAAAATGTCTGAAAATTGGGCATCTTCATCTGCTACATGGGTTGGGCAGCATGAGAATGGCATAAAAAAAAAATCTCATCCTTAACCTCTGTGGTGGATAAAGTACAAGACTCTTGGACTTGTTTCCCTAAGAACTTTGGCAAGTTGGCAGAGGCATGTAAAGGTCACTTGAATAGCTTCTGTGAGTTGAGAGTAAGAGAAGTTTTGGAAGGGGTCTGTTCCTTTAGGTATCCTTTCCATGGGTTTACATATTGCTTTTCTTTTTCCATTGGCTTCTGGCTCCCTCCAGACTCGAGGGAAAAGAAAACTAATCACAGCAACATAGCAAATCCATGTTAATAGTTTTACTATGAGCATGCTCAAAGATGTGCTGCATATGTGTTTAAATATGAAAGTAAATGGGTAGAGTTTTGGTGATGGCAAAGAACTCCTCTGAGTAACAGCTTGGTGTATTCAAATCCAAATGTGCTGCTTCCAAAATGTCATAAAATGTATGTGTAGCATTTGAGTGTCTGTGTGCCATCTGTGTGTTTTCTAGTAAAGCTCTGAATAACTTACTAATCGTTACTGTGTGTTGTTCCTTTCTTTAGCACCCTTGGATCGTAAGCAGAATTCCTGAGATAATCTTTATTCTTAGGGGTTCAATTCAGCTGATTATTCTGCTTTACTGGAACTCTTATCTGGAGAGGAAATGAAGTCAGGAGCTCTTACACCTTCTTGAGTGTTTTGGATTAAGTAGTGATGGCATTTAAAAAAAGCAAAAGGCTCCCACTGTAAAAGGGGGAGAGCTCAGCTTCCATATGCTGCGTAACAAAAGATGCAAGTTAATGTGTATCAGGCAGAAATGGATGTAAAGAAGTGATTTAAGGAGTGAAAGAGGGGGGAGAACATAATGTACGTGCTTTGCAGAAGGCTGCTTAAGAGCAGAAAAAATAAACACTTGATTAGTCTGTCAAGGTAATTCTGTTCAGTGCTAGTAGTAAATCTGTTCCAAGCACACCCCTGAAGGATGGCTGCTTTTTTTGTTTGAATTTTGATTGTTACTGTAAACCTGGGGACAACATCCCACTACTGCAGTTCAAAACTGCTATCTTCATGGCAATAATGACATATAGTTCTCCAGTCAAGGTGCTACAAACAGGCTATAAAGTTCTCCTGTTACGGGAAAACTTGAATTGTGAAGTTAACAAGGAATACAGGTAATAAAATTATGAAATTGGAGGAAAACAGGGGTATTGATAGATGTATCTGAAGAGAGCATCTTGCCCGGGGTCTGGTCCAGTGCTTAGCCCCTGAGCTTCTCACTACATACTGAATTTTACATTTGTGAGGATTCACATTGATGTAGACAAGATAAGTATTCTCTATTACCTTAAACTTTCAGAACTGAGTAGGCACAAATGGGAGAGGAATATCCTATGCTGAGGATTGGGGCAGAGAGGAAGAACTGCTTGATGCTGCTGCTTGTGCTGGGGAAAAAAGCCCCTCTGAATTCAGAAGATGCTTACAAGCTAAAAGTTATAGAAAATGTTTCTTTAACTTCTGTTAATTGTGGCTAGAAGAGAGGCACAATAGCTCAGGAACTGAGAGTGTTTTTTGGCTTCAATCTGTACAACACTGATATCTCTTATGCCTGTTTATACTAGGCATGTAGCTGTATGATTGGCACTCCAAGATAAGCAAGACTTGTTTGTGCTTTTGAGATGTGAAAGAGTGGTTATTAGAGGAGTACAGGTGTCTATTGAAGCTGTACACAGCAGAGTTTTATTTGGAAGGTGTTTACTTAAAATTGATTCTCTTAGGTATTTGTTGTTGTTCTTTTGACCAACTCCTTATTAAAAATGGTTGTCAGAATGAAACCAAAGGCTCCATAAATTAATGTCTTGAAATTGTAAAACTGAGTCTAGTTCTTGCTTAATAATGGTAGCCTTTTTTCCAAAGCTCAGCTTTAATTCTTTTCATAAACATATGGTGAAAACTAATTCTGAGCTTTGAAGAGATTGTGTTCATGTAATGCTTGAGGTTTTGATGGTTCAATTCCAGTGAATTGGAATTTGCCTTTGGAGTTTGTGATGCCCTTTCTTTCCTAGGTTTGAGTTAGCATTCTGCAGTGGAAAAAGCAGAATTTTCCAGCTGTAAATAGCAGCCTGATATAGGGGCCAGAATTGGTTTAGAAAACTGAATTTGTTGAAAGATAAACTAGTTAAGGCTATTCCTGAGCCTTGAAGAAAGGGGAATTTTATAAGGGAAGTGTTATGTGAAATAGGTTTTGGCAAGTAATGAGGGGAATGCGAAATTAAGCAGGGCAGGAATAAGTTTGAGAGTTGTGGGTGTAAGGTTGCAAAAACATGAAATAGCAGGGTTTGGGAAGTTGGGGGCAGGGCAGGATATTGTGTGCGCCTTTGGATTCTGGTCTTATTAAAGTTTTGTCTCACATTAACTTAATGAAAAAGAGAGTTAGCTTCTGTTAGTGCGGTGTGTAGCTTGTCTGGCCATAAGCTGTGATTGTGTGTGGTTTCACAATATTTTGCAAGTTCAGGGTTGTGAAGGGATTAATGTGAGTTTCCAAAACGGTGTTTGAATACAAAGATTTCTTCTGGTAAATATAATCTGAGAGAGAATGCAGAAGAGCAGGTATTTTTCTTTCAGAGCAGACATGGGTTTGGAGATCTGTAAGGTTGAGACTAGTTGGGGTGTGTGTGAATTTACGGACCTCTCCTAACCTTTCTTATCTTGGATTATATTTAATTATGCCAGGTTGTGCTGGACTGGCTCCTAGGTTTAGTAGTGTTACCATGTATTATAACCATATAGACAAATAGTTGTCTTTGGTGCCTGTGGGCACTGGAATCCCTGGCCAACTACGCCAGGAGTTCTTATGCCATTAGGTCTCAATGCCAGTCATGAAGTAGGCAGATACTTAAATGATGCCTTACCTGGTTTGCATGACTCTTGTTTCACATATTTAGATAATGATCATTGCGGTGTCTTCCCACACAAACCCCCTCTCTTCATCTCCTCTGACAGTCAGGGCTTGTTTCCATGGAGCTATTTCATCCATACCTTAGAAAACCTTTTTTCTGTTTCCCTATAGACGTAATTTGAGGTTTCTATGGCAACATCTGAAGAGGGAAGGCCCATGATATCTTAACCAAGTAAGAACTGATTTTTGGTAAGCCCCATGTGTGAATGTATGCTCATAACACATGTGATGGCAGTGTTCACTGCTATCACATATAAGTTACTCTAGCTTATGTCAAATATGGTGGAAAAAAGCCTGAGCGACTGCCTGACTTAAAGCTCAAATGCTGAAAGTTACAGTTCAAAAAGAAAAAAGGAATTCCGAGCTGTAAAAACTTAACTGTTATGCTGTATATAGCTGTAAAGACATTTGAGTTCAAAAATGAATGGTGCAATGAAACTTCATTCAATATCAGTGAATTTAGTAGAAAGATAGGAAGTCCTGTAAATCCCTAAGATTCTGTTTTTTAACATTTCAAGAAGTTGTAAAATAATACATTAAAACCAAATTATTTAAAAATAATTAAACTGATCGTATATCTAGAGAAAAACAGGTTTTGTTTTAGGCTTCCAATATTTATTTGGGGGAGGAAGGAAGTAAAGTAGTCACTCTAAATTACACGGATGCCAACATCAACTGCATTGTGTAACTTCAGGAGAATCAGGAAGTGGAGTTCATTTGTGCTGGAAGCAGAGTAGAGATTAGGAAATGACTAGTTGAAATAGCAGGCTCTGATCTGAAGCTCTGCCTATAGTGGGGTTGATATAAAAAAAAAAAATCTCTACTGGAGCTGGTTAGAAAAAGATAATAAACATTTCTGGGGGAACAACCTGAAACAGGTTTGCCACGTTACCTCCTACAACACCTCTGCTCCCCAGCCAGCTATTTGAACTTCAGTTTGAACTGATTGGAGGTGAGAAGAGTATAGTGTGTTTAACAATAAGTATTGATCTCTCGTGTCACTTGAGACAAATAGTTCAAGAAAAGGCATGTCCTTCCTGTGCCTGTGTTCCACTGTACTTCTAGAGATTTTTTTACTTGGTTGTATTGAGTTGATGAGAGGTTTTGTTGCTTGTATTGCTTTCGGGACCACATCCTCTGACTTTAATCTTGAAAGATCCTTTGAAGAATCCTGGAGAAGGAAAGGTGCCAAAAACTCTTCTAAGAAACTTAGCCCTGGGTATTTTGGTCAGTTCAGCGAGTTGGAAGTGTATTTTGGTGGTATTAACTGAGAGGCAGATAAGAAGGCTCTGCTAATGACTCATAAATAGAGGGTAGACTGTGGCAAGTTTTGTGAGTTTGAAGTGCTGTGAGTGTCTGGAGGTGGATTATCAACTATTGCATTAAAGAAACGCCTGAAGAAAAAAGATGTGAACCTTAGAAAACATGGGCCTTGAGTCTTCTGTTAAACTATAGCTCTTTGTATTCTTGTCACTTGCCATTTCTTGAATTGAGAGTGACTAATACGGAATATGCCCTAATAAGGGATCAGTTTAACATTCATGGGCATCTTTGCTATATGGATTACTGGCAGCTGTTTCACATCGTGAGCTTCAGCTCACTTTTTGCTCTTGTGTTTTTTTGTGTACTTTCATAAGCAGCACCCGAGAGTGAAGAAACTTTTAGATAAACAAAATTCCTAGTGCAGTCCACCTGATAATTCTTGGGAGGGGGGAAGGAACCCCTTCGAGCATATCCCAGTTTTAACACATCCAGTCAGATGGCTGACCCCTTCTAGGGTGAAAAAGGATATGTGGAATTACTACTAGCTTCTGAAAAGTTCTATCTTGAATGTTCTCTGTAAGACAATCTCTTTTCACATCTCTTGCTGCCTTCTGTCCTAAAAACAGATGCTGTAGGAAAGTTGCTTCTTAGAGGGAGTTCCCTGTGAGGGACAGAATCTCCGCAGTGTATGCCTAAGGGCCTGAGACCCACCTGACAGCCACTTGGTTTCCTTCTGGTCCTTGTGGCAGCTGCTGCAGTAGCAGTTGCTGCTTGCAGTTGCTTTCTGTGCTTGCTGCTAATTCACTGCAGTTTTAGACAGATTAGGGCCAGTGTTATAAATGTGAACTTTGTTAGTCATAGTCTTGTTTTCTGTCTCCAAAATTGCTCTTGGGATAGCAGTGGGAAGGGAGGGGAAGAGAGCCACGGAAGATCCTGCCTGATTCTCATACTTTATTCAGCAGGATTTCCTATGATCTGGTGATCCTCCCTACTCCACTTCCCCCCCGGCTCCTTTTCTATCCACGTTGAAATCCATACAGTGTGCCTTCCCTCCAGCACCGCTGCAGCTCCCAAAGGTGATGAAATGAATCCAGTGCTGTGTTAGAGGTTTCCCTGATGAAGATAGCCATGGAAGACTGCCTATGCTCTCTGCTGTTTGTTTAACCCTGTAAGTGCTGCACTACCACGTGTATTTCATACTGGCTATTTGATATGTATACTCTACTGAGCATTTAACTACTTAAGCAATTTTAGTTCAAAACAAGAAATAATCAGCTACCAGAAAGGAGAAAAGCATGAGTAGATTTGCAACAGCGGGTATTAAACAGACTTTTTGGTTGTGGCTTATGTTTTTTTATGTGAGGCTGTACAGAACAATAGCAGCTTCCTTGATGTATTTGTGAAGGAAACTGCAATAAATGTGGAGAAGTTTCCTAGGGGAACTGGAGTGTCAAAGTGCTAGATAGAAAAAGCATTATGATATTACACTGCTCAATTTTGTTAAACAGTGATTCTTGGCTGGTGATATGCAGGTGAAATGACTTAAATACTGTTGTGCGTACTAGAAATACTAGTCTGTAATGGAATTGTTTTTATATGAATGTTAGATGCCCTGTTATTCTCAAAAATAAGGTAAATGGTGAGTATTTGAGACATGGAATTGGTCAGAAAAGTGTAAAGAGATCTCAAGAATGTAAGTTCATACAGGCTGTTGATTACAAGCCTTTGGTTGTTACTTAAATTGGTGTTCACATCTTTTAGCTCATCAGTGGCCTATTTGAGTGAAATAATGGATCTTGATCCTCTGAGAACTAATTTGCGGCTTTCCCTTGGTTTGGATGTAGGTTCATTTGAGAAAATGCCTTATGTAAGCACCTGATGAGAAAGCGTGTTCCTACCATGCTCACTTCAGTAAATATCTAATTCCTGCAGTTGTCTCTGAGTTTTATGTGGGAAATACCAGCTAGCAGTGACATGAGAGAGATTCCCTACTCCCAGGGTGGTGCTGACTTGTACGTTCACAAGTTTGGTGCAACTCCTCTAGAGAAGGGCTGGTTTTCCTAGAGCTGAGAATCTCAATTCTTCATGCATGTGAGTTTGCTTAAGTGATTTGAGACTGACAGATGATGATTATTTTTATTTGTGTGACAGAAACCTTCTGGATGTCTTGAGCAGATGCTGTTGAAATCTCATTTTTTGAGGGGGAGAGACTCAGCCTGCTCATCCATCTGTCTGGGCTTCTGCCTCATTAAGTGCTCTATATTTTAGACTAAGTGGGCAGATCACTTTGATCTGAACCGTTAAGTGTATTTTTATCTCAGACATACAGCTTCTTATGTAGGTATTGTGCACTTGATTTGCCTGTCCATCTAAGTTTGGGAACATGAAATAACATCTCTTGCACAGTGGTTCTTCAGCTGAGCACAAGTACCTTGTAAAAGGTGCATTGGCAATTATTTTTATCCCAGAAACCTGCTTGGTATGGGAGTACGAATTTCACTGAAAGTTTGTCAAAGTTAGTTGTGCAACACTCAATGATCACCTGAAAATCCTATTGAACTATGACTGTGCAGAAACAAGGTATATGAGCACAGACAAATCACTTTCCCCCTCTAGGCCTTAGTTTTATTAGGTAAAAGCTAGTAGAAGTATTCATTACCTGTGTTGTACTAGAGATGAAAACTTCAGTTGCTATCTGCAAGCTTTTACTGGGATTCTAGTGCTATAGTGGTCTAAGGAAATGCGTGAAGCTCACCAGCTGCTTTCCAACATGCTTAAACCAAGGGATAGCTTAAAAACACACTGATGTGACTTTGGGGACAATATCACATCTTCATGTAAAGATCAAAGATGCAACAAGTCCCATGTCTTTTGGCAGGGATGAAACTTAGGATCTTTGGAGGCAGACTAAGTTGTAGTGGAAGAGAAGGAAAATCAGCAAAGGCCCTGGGCTCTGTCCCCAAAAGACACAAAGAGGTTTGCTGCTTTCTTAGTACGCACTTCGTATTAAAACAAAAAGCTTTACTTTGAGAACTCTTCAGGAAGTGTGTTGGGCAATTGGCAGTCATCCTACTGCTATCAGTATCTTTTTAACTATGCCTAATTATAAAGCCCATTGGTTATTTTAGATCTAAATCAACCACCAAGGCTCTGTGAGTTAGATTTAATTACTAGACTTATTTAAATTAGGGACACTGATTCATCTGAAGCAGGTAATTGCCAGATTCCAGTGTCTTAGTGAGACACGTTTATCTCATGCCTCACTGAGCTACTGCTTACCGGGTCTTTTTTTCAGTTCAATATGGGCTTTTTTGTTACAACTTCATAAAGGTATCATTGTGCAGTTTTGCACTAGGCAAACTGATGAGAGGCCCGGAAATATAATTTTTAAAACCAATCTAATAAGTGTCATTGTTTGCTCTTATCTAATACTGGTTGGCCGGGAAGAAGTGGGAGCAAAATTGCATGCAGGCAGGAATGAATGGCAGATATATTTATAACTAATGAAAAGATTCGGTGGGGAACTAAGTATTCATTCCTGCACAGGTTATTGACTCAGATGCTGAGTCTGGGCTGAATAATTTTGTAACTAAGAGTGAGAACTTTTAAATTCATGATTCAAAGGTTTCATCTCTGCCTGCTCTCCAATTCTATTTCAAATGTAGTGACATAGTTTGCTGGAATTGGCTTTTTCTCCCCACTCTCACTACCGCTGGAATTTGACCCTGGGAACGGGATGGTGTTCTGCATGTAAGTTAGTAGTTCAGTCTTTAAAATGTATTGTGTAGTCGTGTGGAAATAAAAAAAAACCTAACCAAACAAAACCAAATTAACTTCTGAAGATAAATAGTTAAAATGCAAAACGTCTCGGGATGGCACTGTTTCCACACATGCATCCGCACGCCTTCCCTGTGTCCTCTACCCCTTGTACTTTCTATGCACTTCTAAAATTAACAGTGGTTAATATTTTAAGATCCAGGAACAGTCTACTCTGAGAAAAGAGTCCTCGATTTCTAAATTTGATAGGGCAAAATGGGAGATGTGGACACTTTTGAAAGATCTGATTCTGTTTAAGTGATTAGCCAAAGATTTAGTCCGTAGCAGATACTGAAGTTAAAGGCTGAAGTCCTGATGTGATTTCCTTTGTTTTGGTAATTGTTCTCACATTTTACAACATACTTAAACTTTCTTACTTGCTTATCAGATCTATGAAAGATGGAACAAGTCTTCCTCTAGAAGGTGGGTTCTTTTGATACACACACCTCCTCTATTCCCCCCCCCCCCCCCCTCTTTCTTGTTGTCTCATAAGAGTCTT
>NW_015090823.1:2108671-2150804 GCF_001431845.1 Calidris pugnax
TTTTTTTGTACACACCCCCCCCCCATTCCCCCCCCCCCCCCCAATTTTTGGGTTAAAACTGATAGCCTTTTTGGTTTTTTTGTTTCTATTTTTTTGAAGCAGAAAATGCTTACTGAAAGGAGAAAAGTATAATCAACCCTACTGTTTGATCTCTGCAGGATTCTATGTTGGGGGAAAAAGAAGAAATAGTTTTAACTTTGTAAAAAGTAATGAGGGAAGAGGATAAAATCTGGACCTGAATCTTTCCTGCTCTATATATACGAGGCATGAATTTGTTCCTTAGTAAATGCTACATACCATGTCTTGCATGCCTGGCTAGCAAAACCTATCTGCACCCAGCTAGGTCTGTCAGCTTTCCATTAGAATGTCTGCCCAGGGAGAGGCTTTTTATCTAAAGATTTTTCTCAGAATAACCTTCTGAACCAGAAAGAAAAACAAAAGTCCCAGCCAGAGCTGGGATACTTGGTTGATTGTATCTTCTCCGATGCCGATTTAATTCTTGATCTGCTAGTGTCTACTCATAACCCTTTCTCCTTTTAAAGTCTGTCTCACATAACTTCAGAGCATCTTGTACTCCGAGGGGAGAACTTTACTTTCTGTATGAGCGTTGAGGCTGCTGATATGGAATAGCATAAGACAAGCAACTGGAACGTTGCAAGAAAAACACTTAAGTCTGTGAAGAAACTCTACTGCCAAGGAGGTCAAATGCAGTTCCCAAAGTGGGTGAATAGGATCAATAGGTAATCAGAGCTCCCAGCTGTTGGAGAAAGCAATTTTGTAGCTTATGGATGATGTGTCTGGCTTGCTTTCAGATTCTGTTTGTATCCCAGGGCTTTCTGCTATTGTCCTGTGAATGATTTCATGGGATTAAAGAGATGTTTTTGTGGATGGCTTATGAATTCATGAGCTTTTCACAAGAGAAAAACGCTATTAGGTGTGAAAGTGTCTAGCAACATTTAGTGTCAGCTAAGGACTTCAAACACTCGCAGTGCTGTGTTAATCCCTGTTTATCTGTATTTAACAGTATCTTGGAGGCAAGGAACCTTTTCAAAAGCAAACTCCTGCCGACTGTATGGTACCAGCTAGGCTGTTACACTGCCGGCAGCTTCTCAGCCGCTAGAGAGCAGCAGGGTCCCGTCGGTAGAGGGTCCCCGACCAGCTGTGTTGTTTCTGCCATACTTGGTCTGCAGAGACTCTGGGGGGCTGTGGATTTGGGAAGGCAGGAATAGGAACCCGGACCAAGTGTCAAATGCATCATGACACATCCAGAAAAATTCCGGCTGAACAGTGATGCATTGTGGATGCTCCGCTTAAACCACACTCCAGGTGGTGAAGCAAACAGACTTTGTCATGTGAAATTAAGGTGTGATCTTCTCTGGAAATTAATTAGATGATAAATAAAAGCTTAATTTAGTTGGATGAAGGATCCCCTGTAACAAGTAGCTTGTACCTTCTATACAAGCTATAGTCTCTCCATTAAAAGGCAAACAAAAGAAAATTCCTTTTAGTTTATGGTCATTACTGGTGTTTGTAGCTCTAGGCATAGATGAAATAGATAGAGCACAGTCTGGGCATTGTTAGTGTAAGCTTCCCCCCCTAAAGCGCTTGACTCTGACCTTGAGTGCCTCAGAGTCTGACCTTGCTGTCTCCACGAGTCTCAGGGGCACAATAATGATAATTTGGAGGGGAAATATGGCAAGCAAACTTCTGGCAATTGCAACGTAACCTGACAGTTCTAAGCTATTTCATGAAAAGATGACCATTAGACTGATGACCCTCAGCAGCTGTTTGGAACTAAGTCAGTCAGAGGCTCTGTGGCACTTGAAATTGCATGTGTATATTTAGCTTATTTACAACCTGTATTAGCAATGTAACCTACTCTGGGGCAGCAAAGGCATCACTAGTCTTAGCAGGTGAAAATGTAGTCACAGATCGCTGCTGGGAAGATGTAACTAGGAGGGTGGTGTCTGTCATGTTTGGGCAATAGCCATAATGACTGTTTCTAAGATATGCAGGATCTGCTACATTCCTTAATGTATTGTGGGGGCGGTTAGCAGTTGTTTCACACCTGCACAGGCATACTCAGGTAAAACTTCTGCCTCAGGGGCATAATCAATGCATTCTGCTTATACTTTATGACATGGCATGTGACAGTGCTTTGTGATCTCAATGTATAGAACTCTTCCATACTTAGTGCAATCTCTGCCTACTGGTGCTGCAGGTGTGGTACATGCACTGTCTTGTATGTGCTCTATTGTGCAAACAAGAAACACAGATATGAGTTTTATAGTCTGCATATTTCATCCGTCAAACATGTTTATGGCATGTATTACCTCAATGGAGAGATTTGTGTCTGTATCATATGACGTGTGTATGTTGAATATGTGCTGGGGAGGAGAAAGAAATGCGCTTGGCTGGCTTCATTTCATAACTGCAAGTGCAGGATTGTAAGTGTGAATGGCAAAGCCAGCTGGAGGAGACGTTTTTCAATTGTCCATGAAGTATTTTCCAAATAGCTTTCTTCCAGAGATCATGATGAAAAATGACAGCTGTCCTCAGGCATTTGTCTAATTGAAGGAACGGGCTCCATCAGCCTTGCTGCTGAGGTTGTTGATAATTGAGGTGATGGACAGGAATGGTATTTATAAAGCAATTTCTATATGCTTATTATAAAATGAGTTCACCAATCATAGGAAAGAACCTTTTCTGTCCCTCTGTCATTTTAGTGGCTCTTGGGAGTTCAGAGCAAGTTTTGGTGGTTTCCATTTGGCCTTGTGCAGAATAAGACTTGAGAAAATCTTTTTCTGGCAGGCATTTGTTTTCTCAGTATTTTAGTAGGGTAAAGAAATACTCTGCTTCTTCCTATTCAGGAAAGACAAAAGGAGGGAGATGATTTTTAGTTGTCCTAAATGCGACAAAGCAGAAATCCTGAAGACCGTTCCGCTTCTAATTATGCTGTTGGCACAAAATAATGATATATGGAAAACATTAATGTTTATCCTCTTTAGACTCAGTTTTAGATTCCTATAGTTCCTGTATCAGTTGCGCAAAGGGCATACAAGTCATGAACTGGGAACCTCTGCTCTTAAAGCAGATAGAAATTTTAGCTGGAGTTGGGCCAGTCTAGAAAGGACAATATAGATCTTGGTTAAGCATTTGGTGTCTTTATGAGCTAAAACAAAGGCCAGGTGGGATGCAGATCTATATAACCCCTACTCACAGGAGTAGCACTGCATGTATTGTAGGAGTTGGAGACTCAGGTTTCAAAGTTCTTCTGAGTAGGTAAAGCTTTTTCCAGACTAACTGCTTTTTGTACAAGTAATCAGTTGTGTTTTCCTTAAATGAGAGGGTGAAAATGGCTGATCTTGTGAGTCTCAGTCACTGAACTGTAAGGTATTCTGTAACAAAACATCATTCCTTCTTTCACTACTTTTGTTTCGAAGTTTTTTGTTTTGTTGTGGTGCAGATGGAAACAAATACCAAAACCTTGCTGCTTTTGTACTTTGACTTGTCCTATTACAAACACTGATTTATTTTTTCCCTTTCAGCTAGTAACACCATGTATTTTGTGATCTGTGCTTGCTTGATCAGAGGGGCTTTTAATCTGTCGAAGTTTTCTCATGCTTTCATGCAGATATTGTGCTTTTCTTCAGAACTGTCTACTGGGTGCTGATTTTCAGCGTTGGAGGAAAGGGGCTGATTCAGTTATTTGTACAAAAACCACAAGTGGTAAAAATTTCAAGAGCATTGTGCTGGGATCTAAGCCTACTTGCATGTGGGTTAGCAGAAGAGGGAAGCAAGGATTTACTTTAATCTAGTTTTGCTGCCCTTGAGGCAAATAAAACTTAGGCATATTCAAATTTTTAGTGAGAACTGTGAGAGTTTGTCACATCTGTGTAGGCAATGGGTTTTATCTTCTCAAATAGAAGGGGAAAGAGTTAAGTTCTTACTGAAACTGTTTTGTAAGCATATCACATTAAAACAATGTTTGGATTTTTTTTAGAGGGTAGAGGTTTACATTGCAGTATCTAGGATGTGGGGAACTGGGAGAACGCTTACCCCATGGTGAGCAATGCAGTAGGCTGCTGTACATGCTTGTTCACCCCCTGCTCTCAGTTGAGAGTCTAATTTATGTTGTCTGTGTTTGAGAGCATTGGCTGGGTTGCTCACAAATGCTACAAGGCCTAATTACTGCTATGCTGAACACTCGTTAGGGTGTGACTTGGAATCCAGCTTTCTCATGCTTCTTGCATGTGGTTTAGCGGAGGGAAACAAGGATATATTTTAATCTGATTTTGCTGCTCTTTGGGCAAACAAATCCTAGGCATATTCAAATTTTTAATTGGAACTGTGGGAGTTGGTCACACCTGTAGGCAGTAGATTTTATCTTCCCAAATACTTCAAAGTTTTTCAGCGTGCTTGAAGGTGCATGTTTCTGTGTGCAGGTTTGAGTTAAATACCACAAACCTGGCTGACCTGAGCTAGTGAAGCAGACATTTTCGCTGGATCGGGAAGAATGTACTGTTCAGAGACCTTTTGTACTTACAGACTTGTTCTCCTGTGGTTAATGGTGTGTGCTGTGAGCTGTGACCCATTAGTTAAGTGCTGTACAGGTAGAGGAATTCCAAGGAATTTGGACAGTGTCCCCTTGCTTCCTTCATATACAGTGTATATAATGCAAACCAAATGCCAAGCTCGTATGGAAATTAATTCTAATGGTCACCCTATGTTTTGTGAGCGATGGAATTTAATTGATTTACCCTCTATCACCTCCATTAAATTTATGAGAATAAAAGAACTTCCCTTTTGGATGCTCAAGTGAGAGGTCTTGCACGGTGTAAATAAGCACTCCCAAATAATTCACTTCTGTTCTAAATTGCAAAGAAAACTCAAACTGCTAAGAAGGTCCTGGAGCCTTTGTCCTATTGTCATCTTCTGATCAATTATTGTTGCAAAGTCATGACACTGACTTAATTTGCTTTGCTTGCTATCTTTAGCTCAACTGTCCCTTTTAATTTGATGGAAGAGCACTACCTGAAGAAATGAACTGTGAAAGTATTGTCCTAATGCTGAAAAAATATGTGATGTGCTATGCTTTTTGAATCATGCTTGACAAATTCTGGAATTCTGATGGTATCTGAAGACTCTGGGGTTTGCTACTGTGTATGAGGCCAAAATTTAAATGCCTAGTTATGTGTGGTATTCTTGTTCACAGATTGAAGTCTCTAATGGTTATTGCTGACGTGAGAATGGGAAGGGAAAGCACAAATAGATATAGGTTAACCTCTAATCGGAAAGCCCTGTTGGAGTCTGCTTTCTTCTGAGCCTTTTCAAGTCTTCTTGAAATGGCCAGCAATTAATGTGTAATACAATGTATATTCCACAAGTTGTGTGTGGTTCTGGTAGGAGAGATTGGATACTTTGGGGCTAAGCCTATTGCAACCCCTTTCTGTCCCCTGTTATTACCCACCAATGATGGGATTCGGGTAGGGGTTGAGACTTACTGCTCCTAGTTCTTGGATCAGGTAACCTTCTGTAATGCACTTAACGCATGCACAAGCTGTGCTTTGCACATTGAGTAAAAGTGTTTATGCACCTGTATTTTAGTTTAGATGCCAATTATTATGGATCAAAATGACAGACATAGTAAGGTCTTATGCCATAGGCCAGTGCAGTTCATGTAACTTACCCAAAGGTTGATTTCTCGCCGACTGGAGATTTCATTTAAAGCACTTCTATTATTTTTGGTCAAACTGCAATAGAGAACTGTTTTGTCCTTTGGTCAGGTGGCATGAAAGGGACATCTTGAGTCCTTTTGGATAAAAATGCATTTATGTTCCTTCACACCATGTTTTTTGGGAGATGAAGGAAGAGCTACTGAGGCAGTGTTTAACCCAGGCAATCAGTATTTGTGGTCACTAAAGAGTGTGCAAGACTGCTTTCTGAACTGGGCTGCTTGTGGCAGAGCTTCTGGCAAGTCCTGAATAAATGTACTGAGCAGAGAAGAATGAGGGAATGTATGGGCCACAGGAATGTCTCCATCTTGCTTTGTAATAGACTGGGGTATCAGTCTGCTGGTATTTCTCACCCTGTGGCCTGTGAAATTTGTCATCTGTCTTGTAACATAGTCCTTGGGTTTCAGAGGACAACACATGGAGGTATCGGGTATCACACAGTAAAAATAAAATTGACTGTGTATGTTCAAATGATAGCAACTGCTGGTTGGCTGTGCATGATTTAAAGGGACAGACCTGTAAAATAAGAATGGTTGGCCCATACGTGCTCCTTGCATGTAACCACAAGTTGTCCTATGTCAAATTGCAATAGGCCTCATTCTACCTTAGCGTGCAAAGACCAATGGATGGCCAAAGTCGTAGTCCAAGGAAGTCTTGCAATGACAAAGCTATTATGGACTACCAAAGAATCTGTGCTGGCATTATTTCATGTTCTTCACTCAAAGAAGGGATTCTTAGTTTTTCAGAGGATTTTTCTTTCTACTTTGCTTAATTCATAAGTGCTATTCTGAGGACACTGGAAAACTCAGGATGTTTGATTAAGAGAAAAGCAGAGATATTTTTGTTCAACCTGAAGCATTGGCAACCATATGCTTCTCTAATGAATCTGTTGTTAGATGGATCATTTAAATGCAGAAGTAGTCATTAGGATCTAGCAACACACAGGCTCTCATGGAAGCAGTCAAACTGTGCTGTTGTGATTTGTACAGAAATAGTGCTTGATCATGGCTGGTATTTTTCACTTTGCGAGTCAGGTGTTTGAGCTGTCTCTCTTATTACATAGGTTCTCTTTTTTCTAAGCATCAGACAGGTGGCCAGCATCCTCTCTCCAAAATAAAAATGCACTGAGAATGTTGGAGTGCAAATAAGTGTTGCTTACTAATCAGTGAAGTACTTGGAATTAAAGGGGTAGTCCTCATGCATGTCTACCCTGTCCTAAGTGGAAGGGATTCTAGTGGCAGATCGGACTGAATTATTTTCAGTTTTGTATATGTGAAGGGGAGTGGAAAAGGATCCTGTCTACTGAATTCCAGTAGTGTTCAGCGAAGCTGAGGGTGAAGAAATTGTACTGGCATGGCCATGGCAACACAACGCAGATGGGTGAAAGGGCTGCTTTTCCCTTGTCAAAGACAGTGATTACCAAATGCTGCTATTGCCCAGAGCAATGTAGTATGTATTAATCTTGTTGATTAATTAGAAAACGTCTGTGTGGATTTTAAGGGTTTGCAATGTCTGCTGTGCAATTTATTACTAAAGAAAGCATGCCAAAGTGCAAACTTTGACGCTTTTTGCTTGCATATCTTTCTGCAATTAAATGAGAATCCTGCATAGTTGATAAAAGATTCCACAGATTGGAAGCAAACCTTCATTATGGTAGCCTCCAAAGGGCCACTGATCCCTTCCCCCAAAGTTGTGCATAACTTGCTCTTGGTTAAAATCTAGGAATGATTTTGTGGGCTTTTGATTGCCAGATGACATGGGAAGGAAGAAAATAAAAGTTAATTTTCTGTGTTAACAGGTAGATTGTTTACAGGTGGCTTCTCTGTGTGTGGTGATGGGATAAAAATCATGGCAATGGATGGCTGAAACACTCAGGTTCAGGTTTCTCCTCATTGCGGATGAGGAAGACAAGGTATCAGCCCTTGAAAGGCAGAGAGGATAGGATGTACAGCTACTCATGCAAGTACAGATTCAAATACAGATTACTGACTTTTTGTCTAATCTGTAGATTTTTGTTTCTCAGACTTGAAAAAACTGTTTTGACTTAAAAATTAAGTGGTGTTTGTAGAAGACGCTCTGAGTGTGTGTGTGTGTGCAACTGATGTATAGACACCAAGGTGACAGGAGCTCCAGAAACTGAAGAGTTGCTCAAGCTATTAACTTACAGGATGAGCAAAGCAAAAAGGACAGTTCAACAAAGTAGAATATTGCACCTGAGAATTTAAAAAGCAAGAAACAAAACCAACCCCCCCAACATATTATTGAAACGTTTCCTTCCCTGTTGTTCCTGCTGTTATAATTCTGTTTCTGACATGTTTAGTTATATGTATTCTAGATGGCAGTTTTTGATGTTCAAAGTTCTCGTGAAGTTTATTTTCAAACAAAACTGACGCAGTCCATGCAAGAAAATCTATTTTGATTTGGGTTGACAAATATTTTCTAATCTGAAACTGATATTTTTAAAAGTTCAGGCTGTTGAACAATGAAAACTAAAGTTGTGTCAGGCTGATTTAGAGATGTTTGTTGTTGGTTTTTTTTTTTTTTCTGACAGCACACTTGAAATTCACACAGCTGAATTCTAATCATTGCCTTAGAGTATTTAAGTTCTATATCACTTTTCCACCTGAAAATACAACTTTGTTCAGGAGCATTCAGTGAAATTCCGGCAATCTTGATGATTCCTGGAATCTGTCACACTGTTTGTTTTTATTATCTGATTTGGTTTCCTTACCAGAATTTCACAAGGTTTGCCCTGAGGCTGCTATTCCCTCTAGTGCCTGACCCTTGGTAGATCTTCCTTAGTGTATTAAATGCCTGGGAACCTTCCATGTAGTATGTGTCTTTCTCATGGTATAAAATCTGTTCTGCATGTCTGATTGTCTTTATGTGATGTCTTTGTTGGTTCCTGGACCTGAGACCATCCATCATCCACTGTCATTTTGGAAGCAGCGTTGCCCTCCAACTTTGATCAGCTTTCACTCATGTGAACCGGAGCTATAAAACCAACCAGCCTCCCAGCTCTGGTGCCACCTGCTGCTACTGCCTTTTTAGCTATTCCTCAATCCCTCTCCTCCTTTGCCTTTTCTGTGAGCAGTCAATTGGGACGAACCCCCCCACCCCCATTTGTGAAAGAAGGCTGAAAATCCAAGTTTACTTGCTCCCTCCCTACGTGGGGTGGGCTTTCTGAACAGGAAGGTGGGACAAGGGGAAAGCCTGTCCAATTGGCTTCTACAGAGGGCTATTATCCCTTCTCACCCCCTGTCATCAGTTGATTTGTAGCAGCAGCATATTTGGTAATCTAAACCCTGTCTCTTGGGATTAAGAGTGCAGTTACACTTGCAACAGCTGCCTGCGTATGTCTTACCCGCTACAGAAAAAGAACATGCAGCTCCTCCTATTCTTGCTCCTGATGTTATCTAGTATTGTTGCTTCCCTCCCTCTCTTTGTTTCTCTTTCTGACCTCCTCACAGCTCCACGCCGCTCCACTCCATACTTGCTTCGAGAAGACTACAGCTGAGTTTCCTAGCACAGCCCCAGGAGATTCTCTTTTCTGAGCCAACAGAAGGCAAAGGCGGCGGGAGGGGGAAAGTGAGCCAAGCTGTTGCTGGCAACCTTTTTCTCTGTGTGAAACCTGCTGCTTTTAGAGAGACCAGGCAGGGAAGGGACTTAGGGTTGTAGAGAGGAGAAAGAAAAAAGAAACTTGAAACTGGCTTCCCTTGTGGCATGTCTGTGTCCTGAACATCCCCTCCCCACCCCGCTGTTTGTTAAATGAAAAGCACGTGAAGAACATGAGGTTTTCTGCTTGAGAGGGAGGGCAGTACGGACTGGGTGAGGGAGGAGGAAGGCAAGTTGTGCTTTTGCGGTGTGGTTTACACCGAGATCAGAGCTAGTGTGCTTGGGGGTGGGAGCAGAAAGAGAAAGGGCATCTGATGCCAGCTGCCAATATGACAGAAACCCTGCAGCTCCCAGCACTGCAAGTCCCAGAGCAGCAGGTGGTGGAGGGTGGCCGTGCCTGGTCCAGTTCATCCACCCCAACCCTGCGCAGGAAGCGCTTCAAGATGAGGCGGATGAAGAATGTGCAGGAGCAGAGCCTGGAGGTCAGCAGGTATCAGGATTCTCCTTCCTCCAGCAAGGAATACCTGCAGCTCCCATCCATTGAAATCACCCCCTCCAGTGATGAGGACACTCCCTGGTCCAACTGCTCTACACCCAGTGCCTCCCCGCGGCGCAAGCGCTTCCTCCTTCGGAAGTGGCTGCGTGTGAGAGAGAAGAAGGAATACAGTGAGAGCAGGTATGTTTTTGGCCACTTTACCTTCCCTGCTTCCAGGAAGAGCCTGGGACAATAGTTAGGTAGGGTCTACTGTCCCCCTAGAAATCTTGGAGTGCTTCTCCTAGGGCAGTCCTCACCAGTTTGCTGCAATGGGTAATGTGGTTGGACTTGCTGATGTCAGACCAAAAGTCCTAATCCTTATGTGCAAGAAGTAGGCATGTTGGAAACAGCAGTGCCGTGTTCTGTATTTGTTCATGGTCCTCTAAATACCATCAACAGGTAATACAGAGCAAATGAAAAGAACTTGCTTTCGAGTGATGGAGACTGTCCTGAAAGAATGGGTGATGAGATGTAACTTGATTAAGGTGTTCTGAAGATACCCTTGAGAGAGGAGGTGATCTTGCTGCTGGGATCACCAGGACAGGGAGTGATCATGCTAAACCTTTGTCAGCATTTTTTTGATGATGTTCATTCCTACTGCTAAGACCTTCTATGAAATCCTTCATTCAGTAGCTGATGTTGGGAAAATGAGAGGGTGAGAGAGAAATAAAGAAGCCTTGTAGCTAGTAGGTGGGTCTGCATGCCCAGATAGTCTGGGTTCAGTTCTCATTGGCTTTCCAGACTTGAAAGTCACTCACTCCTTTAGCTCAAAAGAGGACAAATAATTTATGAAGACTTCCAAGAGCTTGTCAACACAAGAAAATTGATGCCCGGGGAGTTATTGTGTGGCCATACAAAGAAAAAGCTGTACTTAATGTAACTCTCTGCAGGTGCAATCAAGGTCTACAACATGCAGTGTAGTTTACTGTACCTTTAATTGGAGAGTGGAATAATCTGCCTTTCCTGAAGGCCCAGAATACAGAGGACGCTTTAAAAGTTCCTCCAAGAAGTTAGTGCGTTATAAATCCTTAGGGTACTTCAGTGTGGGCCATTTTTTCTTTTGTTGCGTGAAACCTGTGTTGGTTTATGCCCGAAAGTATGTACTGTACTTCCATAAAAAAACTTGTTTCTTACTGTTTCTGCACCCAGCAGACTAGAATGGCTCACTGACTGCTGCGTTGCTTGAGTGCTTATAGGACACATTCTTCTACTATATATGATATACTTCTATACAAATATAATTCTTCTATTAATATCCAGTCTGACTGTGTAGTAACTCTCCTTGCATGAGGTGCCTTTAGCAAGGTCAGTCTGTCATTTTATTAAGTTTTGGGGAAGTTCTGTAAATAAATGCATGCCAGCAAGGATTTGATAATACCCCTTTTAAAAGGTTGACACTGAAAAACATAGCTTGGTTGAGAAAAACTACTGGTTTTCCCTTAGCTGTGGTGATTTAAGTAGTGATTCAGTTAAAGCATAGAAAACAGGAAGGATAATGCAGAGGGCACATGCTGAAGTGTCAGAATTGCAAAGTTCAGGTCTGAAGTTCAACAGAGGATGGCTTTAACTGAAGTGTTTAATTTGGATTTAGGGTGAATGTGTTTGATATGTGTGAATGCATAAGAAAACTTAGTTTTTTCATGTATGCGTGATAGCTCCATGGCTATGCTGACAGCTTTCTGTGCATTCATCGTTAAGATATTTCTGCCTTAAACCTGGTTATGGTTTTGAAGCAGTGACTGGAAAAATGTTGAAGTGTTTGCTGGATTAGGTGGTATTAGCATACCAATGCCAGCATGGCATCTCCGTTCTTCATATGTGGCAGGCTCCAAATCTATTCCTTTTGCAATGGGAAACATGATGTTTCCAAATGGAACTTTTCCCTTTCCCCGCCAGAGGAAAAAAGAAAAACCAGTTTGCTGGTTGCTTTGTGCTGAGCCTCTGGGCTTGCAGAATGCACACATCATCATTGGGCTTGCAAAACTCAGCAGGCATGGAAACAACGCAGCAAGCAGAATCAGTGGGGAGTTAGTGATGAACCCTGAAGGATTTTGTGGCATTAATTTGAGAGAGACTAGCAGCTAGCACTGTGGGGTAAACCTTACTGCACCCTGAGGCTGTTGCATGGGAAACCCTGTTCTAAATTAGGTCAGGAAGCTGACTTTCTGTAGCAGATACTGCCTGTCTACTTTCCCCTCTTTAGGCTGGGTCATCTAGAACACTGGCTCTTGCTGCTGTTTTATTATGATGTTGCTGTTCATTACAGAGGCTAGTAATGTCATTTACTGTAGTATTCATTTCTTCAAGGGCGACAGGGACTACAGTACTAGAGTAAAGGCTGCAGCATTTTGTCCAGTGACTTTTTATTTATTTTTTTTTTCCCACCAAGCCCTGTCTCGGGGTTGAACAACAGTGATGATGTTTGAACTGTCCAGCTGGTTAATTGTAACTCTATTGTAGCAGATAACCAACGTGGTCAGTGTGATATCTATCTGCTAGGAGCTCACATCCACTAGTAAGTGTGCAGGTTCCCAAATAATACCTGATGAAAGGAGGCAGCCATCAGCATGTGGTTCCCACCAGGGAAATGAATGCAGTTTGCTTGCAGTCACTACCCCTTTCTAGTTAAATTGTTATCGAGCAGTTTGAATTTCTTTTTGCAGTCTGGTAACCTTTAGCCCCATTATGTGGCCAGATGTCTGACTGTTTGTATGGCAGGGTTTTCCCAGAAAAGCTGGTAGTTGAGAGCAAACTGTGCACCAGCTGACTTATTCTAGTGATGCATGTGTTGCTCACATGCCCCTGAGCAAAAGCAATAGCTCTGTGACCATTAGCATACAGTAAGCATCCAAGTGAATAAACAAATGCTTTTAGGACTCAAAATGCTGTCTTGTAATCCTCTGGGTTTGATGAAGGCTGGCTGCTTTTTTCATCCGGAAACTCCAGCCTACAAAATGTACTGTTTCACTGATTAGTTTTTAACAGCCTGGGTAATTTTAAGGTTTGTTTACCTGCTGGGTCTCTAAAAGCTGTTAGGTGGCTGATAGCGAGAGCAGAAGAGGAGAGATTGTTTCTGTTCATTAAACAGCAGAGATGGCATGTAAGAGCCTCGCTTGTGTATGACACGGTTTGGCTTAAGGTGAAAGAGCAGGAAGAAGTTTCTCTGTAATTTGTCCTTGCAGAAAGGCCTGATGATCCAAACTACATGTTTGGTGCTCTGGGGGGTCTATACAGATGATAAATAAGATGCTTTTTCTAAGGGATGCTGACAACTTGTTACCTATACTCCTAATCCATCGTGCTGCCCAGGTCATGATAGAATTTATTTCCTTGCATACAGCTTTACACAGTGTGAACCTTGCACACAAGTGCACAAATTTTTTATTAAGACATGATGACGTGTCTTTCCTCACAGGCTAGTAGATGCAATCTGTTAGCATTTTGCTATGCATGTAATGAAACTGCATTATTAATGTGGGGATGCGAGTGTATCTGCTTTAATTCATTATTTACTTCTTAAAGCTACCTTTTCTAGTAATCTCTGGAACTGCACGTGTAAGGAACTTGACGTGCAAGGCAAGAATTGTTGAGAGGGTAGATCACTTTGGCTTAAAGGACTGCTCTCCTTTTGGCCTAAAATCATGGAATTGAATTGGAATGAGATCCTGTGCTTCCACCCATTTCATTGGCATAGGCTGAGAATAAGTAGGTGGGACCTGCTTGATCATTGCCTGAGTTGGGCTCCAGCGTGAATACTCTGCAATAGTACATATGTAATGGTTGAAGTATGCTAAATCTTTCCATCTTGAACAGTTTTCTGTGAGGCATTCATGCTGGGTAAAGATCATGCTAGTGGCAGTCTGAATGTGCTCCCCAGAAAGCTCCAGGAGTAAAGCCTGTAGAGTCTCTCACAATCTGGAAATGCAATCTGAGAAGTCTACTGTCTTTAGATAATATCAGCATATTTACTAACCTCGGAAACAGTGCTTGATGAAAACAAAGCTGTTAAAGCTCAGTGCTGCTTCTGATTAAAAAGAGGACTAGAAAGGCTTTGTGGATTATAGTTTTGTTCATTTCATGCCATACAATTCCAAGAAGCTGCAAAATATGTGACTCTAAATTTTGTAGTTCTCAGTTTCTCTGGCTTTCATCAACTTCCACGTTTCAGTTTTAGGACAGAAGAAAGGAAGTGGGCCTTCTCCTTTGTTAGAAATACAGCAAGCTGCTGCGGGAAGTGGCAGATGTGTGTATTGGGATTGCCAATGCACTTTTGCTTTCTCAAGTTCTGATAAAATTTGTGTTGAAATCCCATTTTTGTGAGAAGCAGACAGCTCCATAGAGATTTCATAATGGAAGAGGCAAATGGGTTGCATTTTTTCAGGTTCTGCTTGCAGCTGGACTTGGTTAATTGAGGTTTTTGGGAGGACAAGTATCAGACATGGTGTGCTTTGAAGTGTAGAGAGATATTGGCAGAAATTTTGTTAAATGTTTTAATACTGTCCCAAGTTTCTGGAATATGTCTCTCTATTAATCTTTGAAACTAAATTAAAAACTTTGATTTTTTGGTGAAAACTGGAGCAATGCGATGTGTAAATATCCAATGGATTTAATTTGGGACTTGAATATGTAGTTGGATATTTAGCTGGTCAAAAATGGTAAAAGTTGGGTTTTGTTAGTACGGATTTCTGTAGTAAGCAGCCCATCTTCTCTGCTTTTGGAAACTCTGGAAAATCCATAAGCACAAACTTCCATTTTTGTGGTATCTCTTCTAATCTGAAATGTGAGAGTGCATGGATGGTGGCTTAGTAGTCTTTTTTTCCTTTTAGAACCTGCAACTTCAAATGAGACCCCATCTGTTCTTCCAGTGAACTGATTTTTTTCAATCTTATTTGTTTGTGATAATGTGTCAAGTGCCTGTGAATCCCACCAGCTCTGGTTGGTTTTGTGTTTGTTTTTGTTTGTTTTTTTTTAATGAGTCTTACTGTGTTTGTGCAGTAGTTTGTGGTTTTCTTTTTTAAATATTTGCCTTTCAGTATTTGTGTGGTTTAGGATGACCAGTCACACAAAAGTATCAATTTACAAACAGCTTGGAACTTAAATGGAGTTGATCTTATCTAGTCAGCAAATATTTACAGTTGGATCATCTGAATTTCATGTTTTACACAGCATTCTGCCTGTCAATGGGTGTTTAACAATTAGTCATCGTGTTCATTACCGCAGTTGTTTTCAACTGGATTGTGTTTTGAAATTCAAGATATCTGTTGTTCATTGTTGAATATGATGTTGATGAAGGGGCTTGCCTTGACAGCTGTGAAGGTTGGTGTTGATGCTTTAATTTGTGAAATAAATGCAGTAAGAGGAGAAAACTTGCCCATCCTGCCCCTTGTAACCCTTTCCAGCAAGGAGGGAAGATGACTCTTCTACAGATTCAGACTCTGGCTCTCCAACTCTGAATGTGACTACAAAGGGCACAGTTAGTTCTAATTATGATGGTCTCTGTGATATATGCAACTGTTCACTAGGGCCAAGGCAGCTGTCCCTTATCTTTTTTGATCATTACTAATGGGTTTGGACAGTAAACATTACTTTATATCCGTTGTCTATAAAATTGAGTTATTCAAAACTTGGTTATGAGTCCAAAGAAGGGCAACGGAGCTGGTGAGGGGTCTGGAGAGTAAGTCTTACGAGGGGAGGCTGAGGGAGCTGGGGTTGTTTAGTCTGAAGAAGAGAAGGCTGAGGGGAGACCTTATCGTGCTCTATAGCTACCTGAAGGGGGTTGTAGAGAAGCAGGGGTCGGTCTCATCTCCCAAGTCACAGGAGATAGGACAAGGGGAAATGGCCTCATGTTGCACCAGGGGAGGTTTAGATCGGATATTAGGAAGCATTTCTTCATGGAAAGGGTTATCCAGCATTGGAATAGGCTGCCCAGGGAAGTGGTTGAGGCACCATCCCTGGAGGTATTCAAAAGATGGGTTGACATGGTCCTCAAGAATATGATTTAGTGTTGTGGTGGGGTTTTTTGGTGCTTTTTTTTTATTGCTTATTTCTTATTTATTTTTTTGTTAGAGTTAAGTTGATGGTTGGACTAGATGATCTTTAAGGTCCCTTCCAACCTAGACGATTCTATGATTCTAAAACATGAAGGTGTGGAGTAGGAAGTGACCCTTCGGTTGTTGGGAATGCTGGCGATATGTTAGGCTCCAGGGAGTGCATGTTCAAAATTTAGCTTAAAAAAGCCAGTTGAAATTTCATCTGCAGCCTCTGCCTTCTATTTGTTGCATGGATTTACTGCATGAGTGTGGGTACAAATTTTCCTCCTGCCTCTCCATATGCCTATTTCAACTTCAGTCAAATGTGTGCAGAAACATGGTGTTTTGCCCCTACTTCTTGGAAGAAACTCCTTCAGAGTCTGTCCTTAGGTGAAGCAGTTTGTGTAGACAGACGGGGTGCTGTGATCCTGTGGTACCTTCCTCGTATAGGGCCTGGTATCAGGCAGCTACAGTTTGCTGAGCATGAACCTTCCTTATCTTTTTTAATAAAGCCTGATGTTAGCTTGCAGCCTTCAGTGATAAGGATATATTTCCCCCGACAACTTTACACTTGTTTGCTGAAGAGTGGAAACTTAGAGCACCTATGGGAAAGCTGTGTCACTGAAGGTGCTTTGGCTTTTAATTCACAGAGGAAAGGCTTTAGGTCTATCAAAGGACAGTGCACCTTGATGAGGGTGACTTTTATCTCTTGGAACTTAGGTTAGTGACTTCTAATTCATGTCCCTTATCCTCCTTTCTTTTTCTTCCCCTCCACCTGGCAGTTCCTTGACATTTGTAATGGCACAGTCATTTATGTATCCATGCAACCATAGTAACAGTGCTTTAGATGACAGGAATTTAATTGGCCAAGGACAATGAGGTGCTGTTAGGCAGCTGGGACTGGGAGGGCCATTTCTGCTGTTTCATGGGAAATAGGAGGGGGGGTTACATTCTGTGAAGGATGAGCAGAGCAGGAGGGTGAAATTTAAAGGTAAAATTGTTGTTTTGTCTTTGACAAGCTCCTAAAGCCCCCTGTGGGAAAACACTCAGAGGGAACTTTTCTTCTGACTTATTTTCTTAGTTATTTTTCTTCAGTATACAGAAGTCGTGCAAATAATGCAAAATGGAATATTTTTTTTTAATCTACAGATTTGAACAAAATGGGGTGTGTGTGATCAGGACACCTGTTTTTCACTCAGTAGAAAAATGTTTCTTTTGTACTTGGGCTACTACCTGAGTAAATTGTTTTGGAGCAGTGAAATGAAGGAGTGGTGGTAGTAGACTCTTCAAAGATTTAATTGTTAAAAGGAATGGTTAATCTGTATTTAAAACTCTTCACTGGTTTCTGAAGTAAGTTACGAGTCAGAATACGTGCATGAGAACTGAAGAGGACAAAACATAGGATTTAAGCCTTTAATGTTTAGCATCTTTGAGAGAAGGGCACACTGGGGCTGTGTACCCAAAGATTTAAGACCTGTCCAAATTAAGTTTATAATTCCTAAGCTTTGGAATGAGATAAACTTGTTTTGCTGATTGTATTTTTTTTCCTGAGATTTTTAATCAGCTCTAGGTTGTCTTTGTAACTACAAAACTGATGTGACTGTATCTAAAAGCTTCCCTCATATTACTTTTCAGTAAAAATCATATATCTCTTACCTCCCCTTATATTATCTCCAGTATAACAACAGTAATTTCTTGTTATGCTATCTCAAAGGAGCACTGTTGCCTTAAAAGCAGGTCAACTTAAAATGGACCGAAAAGCATCAGAAAACAATAGGCTTTGTGTTTCAGCTGCTCTGTACTTTTTAGGGAATTTGACAGCTGCACTGTCTGATATTCAGAATGACGAAATGATTTTCTTTGTGTGAACAGCTCACAAACTTTTGCAAAGCTTCCATGCAAAATTGTTGTAGTGAGAATTAAGCTCATTGAATCCTATCAAATAGAAAAGTGGGTAAAAAATAATTTCTCTCTCCTGGTCTGAGTTTGTATCATTGCTTGTAACCTTGTGTTCACTAGTGACAAGGGGGTAAGGTGATATATTGCCATGTGTTGCAATATCTGGATTCCATTAAATTTTAAACCTTAATTTGGAGGACTTCCTGAATGAGGAGTTAAATCACGGGTGGGTGAACATGAAAAAGTTGAAGGTTCATCTTGTATAGCTGCCGAAAAGCAAACTTTCACATGGGATTACCAGCACTGCAGGTATATCACAGCATTGGGCTGTGATATATTGGGAATTATCTTTTGGTAAGTGGTGTTACATCTGCTTGATCTGAATTGAAATGGCAAAGTTTGGGGGTGGGGTGGTAGTGGTTGTGAAGAAACAAATAGTTATAGAAATAGTCCCTGCCATGAGGCTTCTCTCAAAAGGGTTGATAATTCCTTTGAATTAGGAGGGAAGGTATGGTTCCTTTTGCACTCTTTCCAAACCAGTTCACTGGGCTATAATTAAGCTCAGAAGTACAGGAAAGATGTTGCTTTGCTTTTTGGGGTATATTGTTCTTACCCAGCTGTTGATTTATAGCTTGAAGCCAATAGAGAATTCTTATGCTTCGATTATCCTTTCTACAGTGAGACACTTCAGAAAAGAATGACTAAATATGTGGATGTGGGAGGAGAAAATTAAAGCTGTCTCCTTGCTGAGAGCCTTTTGCAAAAATGTTTACCTGTCTTGGCTAGGATGGTAAAACTATATACTGTGCAATGGAGAAGCAAGCAAAGTGTTCTCTGTGAGTTTCTGGGTATGTGCCCACATGAGATGCACATCTGACATCTGGGCAATGCACATACTTTAAATCTGTAGCTGAAAGTCACAAATATTGTAGGAGTTTTGTGATTTCGTTTGTCCAGCCTGAAAGGCTAACTTCTATATTACTTGTTCAAGGATTTCATAAATACTAATCAGGAATTACTTTCTTCTGCAAGCTTCAGCCTGCTCTCCTTTCTATCTTAAATGTAAGGAATAGTTTTCTGCCTTACATTCTGAACAGGCAGCAAAAATAGTGGACTGTGTGTGATGTCTCTCAAATGCTAAGTGGGCCACCAAGACAGCTCTTTTGTGTTTCAGAAGGATTGTGTTCAATAAGATGGGAGTCCTTGAAGACCTCAGAGAAGTTTGTGAAAACCAGGGTGGTTGTTGAAGATATTAAATGAAAATAAGACTCTGGCCTTTTTTCGGAGGAAACTGCAAACCTCTTTGGCAAAACTCTGATTTCATAGGGGTTCTTCCAAGAAAACAAACTAATTGTAAGGTTGCTTTGTGGGGAGGAAGACAGGAATTATAGGGATTCGGGTCCTAAAAAGTAAACATGGGGGCTTGTTAGAGCCATTTATTTATAAAGATTTGCTGAAGATAGGCTGTTTAGTGCTGGAGCCTGTAGCTCATGTCTATTACTGAGGTACTTGCTGGTTCTACTTCCTCCCCTGCTGGCCTGACTGTATTTTGTCATTCCTTGAAAGGACGAAGACAAGATTACATACAAACTTCTCGACCTTTTCAAGTATTTTCTCTGTTAATATTTTGCGGTGTTAAAAGTAATCTTTTTTTTTTTTTGGCAAGGACTTAATTTATTCAAGTCAGTAGTCTTGTTACCATTGAGTTATTCTTTCTGTAATTGAGTTGTAAAATATAAGTAGGTGTAGGTAAGAATAGCTATAATTACTTTATGCAAGCACAGAGTATGTTTAGGGAAGAAAAAAATCTGTTAAAGTGTTTTTTCCAAGAAACTTGGAGAGAGTATTGTTGAAATGGAAAGAGAAGGTAGAGAATGCTTCTTGCACAGCAGAAGGAAGTGTTTTCTTCCAAGAAATAGGATCCTCCTTGTAGTGCTTAAAAAGGTCAAGATCAGGTAAAAACAATCAAAACACACAAACAAAAAAACCTCCTCCTAATCCCAAACAAGTACAGTTCATGGAAAAATCCTTTTGTGGTGTTTTGGTACTATGCTTTTCCCCCCAAAATAGGCTTTAGTGCCTAAGAATTATTGCTTTTTTGGAATGAAAAGATGTGATTTGGTTCTTTTTGATACAGTGTCGTGATGTGCAGATCTGTGTATGGTGTGGTAAAGGTGTAGTTACAAGCACGTGCATGTATACCTGAACTGGTTTTATTGGAACAGTTTAGGTCCTGCCAGCAGTGAAGCCACATCATTTTTAGCACATCCTGTGTGCTCGGGCAAGTGTCCCAGGTGGGACTGTGCAGTTTGTGCTAAAGTTGTGTGGTGGTACCCAGGTAAAGCAGATTAAAGCTATCCCAGGGATATCTGCTTTTTACACTGTAGTCTGTTACCTGGAGGTGGAATCAGATCTATCTACTGCTTGGAAGTACAGCTCTTTCAAAGAAATGAAGCTATACAAATGATAAGCAGGAACCCTGATGAGTCCTTGGAGCAGGTGGAGGCTGCTAGAAGGGGAATAAGGCTGAATCTATACAATACATGTGCAGGGGAAAAAAAATAAAATGCCCCAAAATACTGATTTAAAGAGGGAGAGTGACATCTTGTGGGCTCAGCATGCAACTCGCCAACAGAAATTTGTGGTTGGCTACTTCATTGTTAGTAAGAGTTCATTTTAACTGCTTTTTTTGGTCCCGCTGCCTAGAAGTAGGGGGCATATGAACAGGCAGAAGTTCAATGTTTGGATGTTAAGCCATAGGAAACTGTTCTGGAATGGCATGATGAAACACTGTATAGGCAATGTATTTTGAAAAGTTCTTAGGAAAGTGTCACTAAGTGAGGTTGAGGCATCAAATGAGTCATGCCTGGTGTAAATCAAATATGAACTTGCTGCCTTCTGTTGTTTTCTCTTAACACCCCCAAATTTGAAGTATAAACCTTGTGGTTTTTGTTGTTCTGGCTTTAAAGCAGAGTGTTTCATAGGCACTTACACAAATCTAATTGCTTCTGTTTTCCTGTTTCATTGCAGTAGTCAACAGAGCAGCCAGCAAAGCAGCCACGATGATGACTTGTCCCGATTCTTGAGCCCTCATATGCGTGAAGACAGGTAAGTCTGTTGGCAGCTGAATTGGGGGAATGCCTGGAACCACTCAGTGAAATTACATGGGCTGGGCTGGTTGAGGTCCTTAACTCATTTTCCCTGTATTGTTCAGAGTTGTTTAACAAGTGTGATTTACATTGTTCTTACCAATGTCTACAACCCCAAAATTTTCATCTGCTTAAAAGCAGAACTTGTGGGACAAATGCATCAAACTTCTGAATTTTCTTGAGACTCATTCCCTGAAATTGTAGCTGGTTTAGCTTCACTTAATTTGCTGTGTATTGATCATTATCAGCTCTGATCTTTAAATACACAAGTGAAAATTCATGTGTGGTTCTTATGCTCAGCAAGGACAATATTGAGCTTTGCTGTTGTATTTCCCTTATGCTCTGTTGGGATGGTCCTGAGGTATCTAGAGCTCATGGGTTGCAGCTGGGTGAGAACTGCTATGATGTTCCAGAAGAAATCTAAGTTTCTTGTACTTTGGGCTGATTAATGACTACCTCGAATTGCAGCAGTGGCACAAAAGCTGTTGAAAAATGAATGCTTATTTTTTTTCCATGATTTATTATTGTTGCTTTGCTCAGAGCCGTATGATTAAGAATTTTGCTGTATCTTGAAATTCATCTTTTGAGCCTGAATCTGTTTCATGTTCTTCATCTGTGCATGAAAAGTGAGCTCTTGGCTACTGTCACCTTTCTATCCCGGGCCTGTTTCCCTACTAACATCCTGGGGTCCAGTATTACATCAGGACTTTGGTTTCTGAAATAATGTTTTTTATTACACGTACGGTAGAGTCATGTTGTGTTTTCCATAGCTCATCTTGTGCCTATGGGTTATAGTGAGCCCACAGGAGGGTATATGCTGTGATCTGGGAACAGCTTCCTTTGTGCTGCTGCATAGTGGATTGCAAGAAGCATCTGACTGGTGTCTTCCACTCGGCATGCTTGTATCCAGGCATGGTCCCTCAGAGCACTGTTTCATGTCTCTTACTCAGTCCTTCCACATAAGCTGTCTCTGAGGTCAGAGGTCTTTCTTACTAACTGTCTGGTAGGGCAAATGCTTCCTGAACTCAGCTTCCCCACTATGATGCCAAAGGCCAATAGATTGAGTAAGAACCGAGTAGCAGCTGACGGAGCATCTGAGGAATTGACTCACTTGAGAGAACATCCTGACCTTGAAGAGCTAATTAATATCCCAACAGAGTCTGCCTCAGAATTAGCACTTGGTAGTTGTAGCTAACCTTTTCCTCCATATGTTGCACTCCAATTATCAGTCTCTCTGGTGCTGAGGAGCCTGGCATAATTGACTAGTGGGGAGTGGTGTTTCCAACCAGGAAATAAAGCATCTGACAGCAAAGCAGATGGGTACTTAGATCCTACCTGGGCTTCCTCTGTGTAGTGTATACTGGTATACCATTTGTTCTGGGATTTCATAGGTTAAACACTGTTAGGCTTCATTAATACTCAAATGGGGGATTTCTGAGCATAGTGAGAAGGGAATAATTTGGAAGTACTGCTTGTTTCAGATGTAGACCAAACAGGAGCGTTTAGGCTGGTGCTGAGAACAGGTTCCTGGTGGGAAGGGACATGTTTCAGCTGGAGGGCAGTCAGAGCTCAGGCTTATTTCTGCAGAGCCAGGGTGATGGTGAGCCTGCTGACCTCTTATTGGGGAGGCGACATTCCTGCTGCCTCGATTTAATTACAAATAACTTCTTTTTTCATGGAGGATACTGGGCCAAAACAGCCATGCCATGGCTAGTAAATTAACTTGTCCTCTTTGGGTTTTGGTTGCTTTTGGTTTTTTGGCCTTTGCTAATGTTATTGCATCAGGCTCTGCTGGTAAAGTCTTCCTTTGGATGCTGGTGGCTTGTGTTTATGAAACTTAACCAAAAAGTAACTCAAACACATTTTGAGTTTCATGTAAGGTGTGAAGCTGGACATGAAAGAATCTTGAATCCCTAGACTCTTGAAAATTGGATGACTTTCTCTGCTCTTATGGTGGCATTTTTGACCACTAACAACCACACATTTGGAGTGCTCTGCTTCTGTTAAAGATCTACAGGCAATTCTGTTCACTTGATCAATTGACTTATACAGCAGCTCTTAAAAAAAAAAAAAAAAACACACACAAAAAACCCCAAACAAAACCAAAACACAAACCCATACAAAAACCCAAATCAACAAACTAACCCAAAACAAAACCAAAAAAAGCGACCTCTGGAAGGACACAATGACCCAGGGTTTTAGCAGTCCTGCAAGTTGTGACAGAAGTTAAGCAAAGTAGGGCAGAAGAGGGGAGAGCAAAAAAACCCATGTGGTATGTACTGGAAGGTGCACCTTCTCTTGGCATGCTGCCGCTGACATCAGGTGGAAGGAGCCTGTGCTCTACTTGAAGGATCAGAGCAGAGAGCAAGTGAGGATCTGCACCAACCTCCGTACATCTGGGAAAGTGCTGAAAGAAGCTACCCTAGCTAAAAGTAAGGGGATGCTGAGTCGCGAAGTTGGCTCTGGGATAAAAACCAGAGAGGAATACATAGCTGAGGATGGCTGAGATCTGGACTAGGCATAGCCAATATCTTCAGTGCTTGCCTGCTCTTACTGTAAAGGATGGTACCAGGGTATGTTACCAGTGGAGTTAACTTCTCGGTGATGGATTTCCAAGGACCATGCTCCAATTCTCAGGTCCTTTCAAAGAAGATTAAGAATTTTGTCCTGCTGCTGGCAGATGCTTTTGGTTCTCTCTAGCAATTTTTTTTTCTTGAGATGTGGGTGCTGCTCTTGGCTTGTGCATTGTGAAGTACGGCCATGGTCCAGAACCCATACCCTGAGAAGGTGTCCTGCAGCACAGCAGTGAAGCAGGTCTGCCATCTGCGTGTATCTTCTCTGAGGAAAAAGCTTTCCTTCTGCAAAGTCATGTAAGTTGTCATGTGTCTATTGTGCCTGGCTCTTTATGCTGAGGGGGAGCCTATGTAGATTGTGCTTTGTCTTGGGGTAACCTTGGGCTTTCATCTGGATTAAGTCCAATTTCACGAGCCTGCTTCTGCTTGATCCAAGGACTTTGTCTTTGTCATGACACTGAGGCACCTATCGGGTTTAGGATGCCAAGTATCTTTAAGAATAAAAGTTAAGATACTGAACTGGAGGAAAAAAGCCCCAGTCCTTAGATGCATACTCAGTCTAATGAGGAGGCAAACTGGTGAAGGGGGAGCAGCATGGAAAGCACAAAGATGGAAAGTAATAGGCTGCAGGGCAATAGGGGCGAGAAAAGTGACTGGCAGTTTACAAGAGATGATATCAAAATGATTTACGTTAGAGATCATATCAAAATGAAGGCAATGGGGAAGAGCAGTTATCTTAAAGTATCTCAGAGTTTGATATGTCATACGTTTTTGGCTTCAGCTTGATTAGCCCCTTAATCTATGCAGTACCTTATTCTGATGGTTCCAGGGCTGCAGGGCTTATTTTTCCTTTGCGTAAGCTAGTTTCTCCAAAAAAAAAAGGATCAAAAAAATCACAAGAGAGCTTGCAAGATTAGGAAGTGGTTTAAGATATAGGCAAGTTTAAGAAATTTTGTCCGCTGCTTGAATTCCCACGAAGTTGCGTAAAGATCAGAAAGGAGGTAAAACTTTGAAAGTGTGCCAACATTTGCATCCTTGAGGTGTATGTAAAAGGTCAGGATAAATTCCATCTTCTATCTGTGTACCCAGGGCTTGCTTATGCTGCATCTTCATAGCCTGTGTCCCGTCCCTTTCCCCTTGATACGAAGAAGTTGGCACTAACGTACTGTGCCCATTTGCCTATGGGTGCAAAGTTTGCTACCTCTGCAGCTTCAGGGAGGGTGGGGGGTTTTTTTCCATTGCTTGGGGCAGCAGAAGAACAGGTGAGGACTGAGAGCAAAATGTGTCCACGCGTGCTGGGTCTGTTCTTAAAAGGGGAGGGTTGAGGCTGACAGAGCCCAGGGACCCTTGTTTGTGTGTCTGGATGTGATGAATCTGCAGGGAACAGAGCGCAGTAGCTCTCTGCCCTGAGCTGTGCTAACCCACCCAGCATGGTATAGCCCTCCTGTGTTATTAAGGGGAAAAGCTTACTGGAGTAAAAGGGGGGAATGGATGCTGTTATAAAGGGGATGACTAAGTAGAAGTCAGCTGCTGCTTTCTATGGTATGAGTGTAAAATTTGCAGAAGGCTAGTTCACTGCTCTTGCCAACAGTGCTAACTCTAAGGGATGCCTGAGTTTGAGTCCTTGGTAGGGAGGGTCCTGATACTAGTGCAATCCCTGAGTGGCTTGTATCTATTATGGATGCCTGATGCATCACCTTTAGGGAGATTTTCAAAACTGGTGCTAAAGACCTTGTGGAGGCTAATGAGCTCCCAGAGGGTCTCAGACCAAAACTCTGGTGCTTTTGTTATAACTTTAGGGTGAGTTTGGATCTGGATCTAGCTCCAAACTCAGAGTCAGTTGGACTTAATACTAAATAGAAAGCTTAATGAGAATGGCACAAGTCTCCTTTGTCACCTAGGAAAGATGGTTAATATTTAGATTCAAAGCTACTATCAGTTTTCCTCTCTCACCTTCTGGTTGCTGCTGCTTCCTGAGCCCCAGCATTGATTCTGTGCTGTAGAAGACAAGAACAGCTTAAGATCAGATCTCTTCCACTTGGATTGCCAGATTGGCTACTGTCAGCAGAATTACTATGAATGGAAATATCACCTGCTCTCTGCTCCTTGTGTGCCAACATTGGTTTTGTTTGAAGATGGGTTGTTGTTAATTGCAGAGTATGCCAATGTTCTGCTGTCAGTGGAGGTAAGGCAGACAGTTCTTTTTCTGGATAGTCAGTATTGGATTTGATTCATCAATGTTGTGCTCCATTTGTAAGCTCTTCCATTCTTGTTCTCCTTTAATCTTAAGGAGACTGAATTGAGAGCACTTTGATTTGAAGCAAGGGTGATAGTTCTGTTGTTCCCTCCTCCACAACTGAGGTATATGGAAGGACAGATACTTCTCTTCAGTTTGTCTTACTGGAGCCAGAGACAAGGAGGAGACCTGGGTGGGATTAACTGGTTTCCTTGTGATTTTTTCTCGGTGGTGGCTGTTGCTCAGTGCATGGGAGCCTGCAAGTTTGGAGACTTCAGAGCAGACTTGAGAGCAGGGTAATTCGACGCTCTGTATACTAGTGTATTCAAATACTGTAACTCTGGGCATTAGCTGATTGCCACTCATGAGACAATTTTATTGATCTTACGGATAGTTTTTGCACAGACAATAAGTAAAATAGGTAGTGTGAATCTCCACAGTCACTAAAAAGAAATATTTCTTAAAATTTGGCCCTCTGTTCAAGCTGTCATGGTCAGATGATACCTGCCTACTTCCCTTCTAAAGACAACTCAGAGCTTGTTAGTATGAGAACCTCTATACCAGATCAGTAATGTAACTTCACAAGAAAAGGCATGGTCTAGATGTAACGGCAGGACAAGCCAAGATCTGGATCTCGCTTCATTTCCTAATCAGTTCTGTCTCTACTGGTGGTGGTTAAGATTAGATAAACCCCCAAGTGCCTTGCGTATCACTGAATGCAGAGGAGGTCTGACAGACCTCACACGGCTGCGTCACTAGCTCGTGATGCTCAGGAACATGAGGAGGAGGTGAAGAGGCGTTTTAATGTCCCTCTTCTTCCTTATCTGAGACACTGGGCAGACTCCTTACCCTCCCTTCCTGTTCCCGAGAGCGGAAGTTGTAGTTGTGTAACTGCACTTCTCTCGCAGACTTTAAGTAATGGCCACCCCATCAGCTCTGTATCCTCTGGGAGCACTGTAATTCTCAGAATATTACGGCAGCTGTCTTGAAGCATGTGGAAGAGTGGCAGAGAAGGGGGTAGGAGGCTGGGATGCATTATAATTAACTATCCCCTTTTGTAGGTTTCCAGTTCTGGACGCGATCCTCCTTGGCCCTTGTCAGCAGAGGGATTTTTGTGCAGCGTGCTGTCAGCTGCTGAGCAGTTCGCGTGGTTTCACCTTGCACAAAGCATTCACTGTGCTCGGAGCCTTCCCTCCTCAGCAGGTCTGAGGGAGTGATGCTACCAACTGGATGCTGAAGAGCATGCTTGTACCTATTGCTTGCTGTGAGTTAATCAAGGATATTTCCCTCTGCTCCTTGGACAGGGTACCTCCTAGCCTGCTTAGAGGTATCCAGGTTTTGCTAAACCACCTCTGCCTATGAAAGGCTGCAGTCAAGCAGTGGCTGTGCTGCAGAATGTATCACACTTCCAGCTTTGTTTTCCTGCTTGCATGTTCTACTCAGGACTTTTTTCAAGTGGTCATTGCTGTGAGATGCCAACTGGCTGTTGAGAGCGAGGCTAGTTTTTCAGAAGACTAATTTAGAGTTGTTCTGCTTGCGCTTCCTTCTGTTTCGTACCAAATGTGGAAAAGGAGGGCATTCTGAGAGGGAAAGTGTTGGCATTAAGCCTGTTTTAGGGCCTCTTGAGATTGTCTGAAATTTGTCCAATTGTTGACCAAATAAAAGGACAAGGTGAATAGAGACAGACAAGGCCACTGTAGGCTTCTGGTGCAGCTCTAAAACTTCAATCCTGCTATAAAATTAGCCATCAGAGTCTCAGAACTTGCCTGATTTCAGCCTCTCACAACCAGAGCTGGAGTGTTGCAAAGATGCAGGGAAGTGAGAGGTTTTCTAGGCAGCCTGATGCTTCATTAAGTTAGTGTGTGGCCAGATCTGTGCAGGAAGTGGCTGCTGTGGAATCTGTATTGCAGATCTCTGGGCCAGAGTTTCCCGAGGTGTGTAGAACACATCCCTTTCAATTGGGGCTGTCTTCTCAAGCTGGGGTGTGGGCTGGGATGCACCTAGGGGCTGTAAGTGTCCTTCTGATTTTATTGTATATGCCCAAAAGTGAAGGGTCTGGGAATTTGAACTGTACCAGTAATGTCTTTTTGATGATACTTGTAGAAACAAACTGATGCTAGAAATCAGTGCAGGGTTTCCTCAAAAAGGGCATTGTGTAGGCAATATCTCTTTGTCTCCCTGTCAGAGAAACCCACCTTTCTTCATGCTGGGAACACTTTAACTGAGATGTCATCAGAAACCAAGAAGTACTTATGAGTCATGTCATAAATGTGCCTGGTGCTCCTGTTGCAAAGAAAAACTGAAAGCACGTTATTCCTTACTTCCATCTTATGTGGTGTAACTGATTACTAAATACAGTGCAGTAAAACAAAGGTGATGTTAAAATAAAATGGGGTGGGATGGTGTACAGCTCTTCAGGTCCTTGTTTTCTAATCTCTTTTCCTTGTGATGGGAAGGGGTGGTTTGGGGAATCAGCTGGGCAAACACTAAAAAAAGTACATCTCAAAATATCTATCTGGAGTTCTGTGTTACTTTTTCAGTCGTTAACCTCGGGTTTCCCTCTTTTTCTCCAGATACAATAGCTGCAAGTCTAGTTTGTCATGTGTTAAAGACATCTTTTGTTAATATTATTTGCATACAGTGATGCCTAGGATCCCTGGTCATGGTCTTGGACCCGGTGTGCTATTTAAGTGGAAGCAGAAGGGGATCCTCGCCGCACAGAACGCGAATCAGTGTTAGCATTGCTTTTCACAGCCCTGGGTTTCTAGCCAGTGGCTTCAAGAAGCTGAATGCACAGAGGGAGGCTGATCATTCTGCCTATATTTCAGACTGCAGCTGGAGGATGAAATGCTGTTGACCCATGATGCTGCTGCCTCAGCTTCCCCTGAGACTCTGGCAGGTTATGCGAGTGGTGGAAGAGGATCTATATGTATAGCTTTTTTCAGCTTGAATGCATGTGCTTTTGCCCTTACAGAGACCTTTACAGACCCTTGTTTACAGTGTGGCCATCAGCTGTTTCTGAATCAGCTGCTCAGTGCAGGATATTTCTTACTTTTCTGTAGGGACAAAAAAATTCTCCCGAAGTGAGAAGGCCCTGGTCTGAACTGGGAATTCAAGTTGTTTTGGATTTGCTTGGTGAAACATCCTCCTAATCTTCTAAGATAGCAGCTATCTGGTATGGATTGCTATCCCTGAACAAATCAGCTTTTTCCTAACTTTGCAGTCAGCAGATAAACACTTTATTATGGCCTTTCCCATTCTTTTAGTGATATATATCCCTAGCGTATGCAAGTATTTGCAATGTTTACCTTGAAAAATAATTGCTTCTCTACTCGTTACAGTTGACAGTCTAAATGTGGAAATAGAAAGTATTCAAAATGAGTTATAATATAAAGCAGTAGAAACAATGTAGGGTGGGAAATCCGTAGTGATGCTAAGTACTGAATTCTTGCTGCATTCCCTGACCGTAGGAAATAAGATGATCTTGGGGAAATACAGTGCACAAAGAATAGGTACTTATTGTAAGTAGATAAATCATGGAATCATGAAGAGATTCTTGTGACTTTGTATTTTACCTGCCTGTTTTAAGTACCTCCTCTCCACCCTGAGATTGTGACTCCATTTAGCAGAGCATGGGACACAGCAGGAGGAGCTCATTTGTGTCTCCCTGTGAAGAAGTGTTAATAGGTGCTGCTTTCTTGTTGGGAGAAGGGGGCACCTTTTATCAAGCAGAAAGTGTACAGGGTTCTCTCTGTGACCTGATACCTCACTGAGCTGCTCCGGCTGCTCTGTTTACTGGTGGATCAGAAAGTTCTGGCAGAAAAGGCTATTAGGAGAAAAATTTCCTTCTAATGAGTCAGATGGGCTTGGAACATCCTTTTATGGACTCTGGCTTTCTCCTGAGCTAAACACCTATGCTTTTCACCAAGAGGAAAACTGGTAGTGATGTTGATGCTCAAACCACTTTTCCTTCTCATTTCAGGAGACTTGGGAAAAGCTTTGTTAGTTTCTCCCTGGGAATGAACAGTTTAGTTAAAGAGAAATGGTAGTTAGCGAATTCTGGCCTTATCACTCTGGTAATTATCACCCTCAAATTATTTTTGTTTCAGTAGAGAATTCTTAATTCTCTCAGGGTTTGTGCATATTATCTGGGAGAGACTTAAGGGCAGCTGTGCCTTTAAAATTGAATTGCCTGTGATGGAAGAAATCTGAGAGCTGAGAAAGGAGGACCAGTGCCTCTTGCGCAGATCAAGGTCTTCAGAGATTTCTCTATAGCTCTGCCTTCTCGTCAGCCTAGTCACTGCTCCTCTCCTCTGGGGCCCAACTAGTCATCCTAGAACTGTCTCAGTGGTGGCATTGCATCTTTCCACGGTGGATTCCGAGGTCACCGCTCTGTGCTGCTTTTTTCCCCCAAAACTACTGTGTGTGTAAACAAGCTGGGATTCCATCCTCTTTGAGCTCAACAGTGTTCTGCTCCCTTGCTGTGTGAAGTGACGCTTCCTCAGATTGCTGGGGAGCACATTGGCACTTGGACAGACTTCCCCATTTCTGCAGATGACAGTAACCGTGTGAGTGCTCACTGACCTCTCAGTTTCTTCTTTTCCTTCACCTCTTTCCTTGTTTTTCTTCCCACCCATTTCTTTCTTGGCCTTTGCAGAGTATTTGTTGTGCATTTCGGTGATAAGATGGCAGCATGCGTCTCTCCGCTGCACCATGCATCATAACAAGGTCAGGCATCGTAATGGTACTAGCCAAGGTCTGTCCTTGAGCCTCTCTGCTTTTTTTTTCCTGTTCTCCTGCAAGTTTGACCTAATACTTTTCCTTAAGCCTTGTCTGCTGCTTGTCTTCCCTTCCCTTTTAAGTACGCTGCTCCAAATCTTCAGTTGTAATGTGCTCTGTTGTGTGCTCTCTCTCTCTTCTGAATCCTTTCCTCCTGTTTAAAGGGTAGGCCAAATCTAATATGGGCCTGCTTGAGGGATATGGGTCTAACAAAGTTTCTAGTGTTATAAGATTTTTTTTTTTTGTGTTATTTTTCTAGTTTGGGAAAGAATCTTTGTTTCAGGCTCAGACATGTAAATGCTAAGACTTCTTTATGGTGAGCTTGAACAGGCTGTTGCTTTGTGCAGCACCTGCTATGCATTAGTCCCTCAAACCAGGAATCTTTTTTTCCTGGGTTCCCCAATGAAGTGTGTAGCTTTTTGCTATGTGACACCGAGGAAACCAGGCATCCTTCTGTATTGTATCCCTGTTTGCAGCCTGCCATCCTTTGTTCTACCCTGTTGCTGATGCCACTGCTACTGGAAGACCCCTCAGACATGCGAGGGGTGGTATGTGACTTGGGCTTTGGGAGGCTTTCACTGCTGATCTGAAACACCTCTCTGTCTGCAAACTGGAAGCTTGTATTTAAGACCAGGGTCTTGAGCCTCTGCTTTAGCTGCTTTCTTCTGTCTTCAGGTTTCAGAAATGAATGATCTAGGACCTTTCTATTCCATTCATGAATTAGCAGACATTCTTCTAGGGTACCTATTGTTAAAGCCAAAAATAATGCAGCGTGTGTTCTTGCTACAGGGTTTTCACCCATTGATCTGAAACATCCAAGGTTAGCTTTTGCCTAGAATAGGATATTGCATCAGATACCCCATGGGTACACAAGAGTACAGAAGGCTTTGCTTCTCTGGTGTGCTACCTCTGTGTCTCTATAGATTATCCTATAGGCAGTGTGAGCCCAAAATCTGCAAGTTGTTGGACTCTATATAGACATTTAGCTCAATGTACTTGAAAGACTTTTAAGTTACAAAGGATCCGAAGTATCTTGGCTGTTAGGCAGTTTAAAGTACTCTGATTTGGGGATCTGAGTGAAAATCTTGTTCTATTAAGGTATTGGGCTGTGGTGTGATGTGACTTATTTCATGTCATGAGTTATTTCAGAACATCTTGACCCAAATAACAAGGGAGATGATCAGGTCATAATATTTCTGCCCAAGGTAATGAAGTCTCATTACCTTTTCACTGGTGGCTGCAAGTTATTTGCAAAAGAAGGTAAAAATTAAAAGATGGCTTTTCATTTCTTGATGAAGTAAAATCAAGGAGGAGTTTTTCTATTAAACATGTGATGAGTCATGAAGTTTTCTGTTAGCTTGCCCCTTTTCAGACGGAATGAGTCTTGTCTGGGGTGTGAGAGGTTATTACACCATCTCAAGCAAATGGAAGGTTAAGAGTTCAAACACAAAAGACAATGAGGGGGGAAAAAGATCAGTAAGACTCTGTGTGAAAGCAGCAGCCCTCCTTTGTTATAATATTGCTCAAGAAAGAAGCAATAGCGATCTGAATCATCCCAGTTTCTCCACCCTCCTGATACCCTCTTCTTACACAAATAGTATCCTTCCTCCTCCAAATTCCCTATAGGGAATTATTTTTCTTCATCTTTTGATGGAGGGGAGCTTCTCTCCATTCTCTTCTTCCAGGATAGCTGAAGGTACTGCTTTTCTGCTGTGATGCTCTTTTACCTTGTTCTCCCTTCCAAGACTGTAAGTTCTAACTTGCATGCTGTGACAAACGCTGCTTTCCCATCGCTTAGAAAGGAAAGGCTTCCAGGCACTTTCTGTTCTGTATCCAGTGTGACTACAGCTCCCATGATGCTGAGTGTGAAATGCATATTTTCTTTCTGGAAATGAAGTCTCACGTGACTTCCAAGCTGCTGCAGCAGAGAGAGAGTCCCTTCTGAGATTTTTTTTTTTTTTTTTTTTTTTCCCTGGGGAAATGGAGGTGTGCCCTAGCTTGCAGATGCTGTGATTGCACATGACTTCCTCTGACAGCTGAGGCTGTAGAGCCGCAGAACACTGCTGACTTCGGGAAGAATTCAGGAGTTTATCCATCTGGCACATTTTCCTGGGGATCTGTACACGTGTACACTGAGGTGCATAACAGTTAAACTGTCTCTTCCTTACATTCTGGTGTTCTTTGTAGCAGTTCTTTCTCTTTCCCAGTAACGTTTCCTGATTTGTTTCTAGTTTTCCCTCCCACTAGCTCTGTTACTAACAGGTACTGTTTTGCATGCATGTTTCACAGAGGCACAGGGGTTTTTTTACTGCTCCCCCAACTTATGCAGACTTTCTTTTCTTGCCATATGGGAGAATCAAACTGTAGCTGAAGTGATTACCTCAGAGGTAGCACATCGCATTTTGTGCCTGCAGGTTGTGCATCTTTTGTAGTGAACTAATCTGCCTGAGCCTTTTAAGCCCCTTGATTCCATGTGTGAATACTCGAATATGTACATTTTTCAATTACCATGAATCTTTTGGAGGTGAAACTGCTCTGGTTAGTGTGAAGCTAGAACTGTAATGATGGGTGGTATTAAAGCCACAATCTATAACAATACGGAGGATGCCCTAGAGTCTGTAAGTTGTGACAGTGTATGGCTGTTTGAAGGGACAGTGACACTTGCAGGTGGTTCTTATAACAGGCAATGTTTTCTAATTTGTAAAATATCTTTTTGGAGGCTATTGCAAGTTCAAACCCAGAGCTAACATGATTGTTGCTGTAGCTATTTATAGAGCCTTGAATTCTTACCCTGACCTAAAGTGTCATAGTGGGTTGTTCCCTTCCGAAAAGTGGACTTCCTCAGGAGATGTTTCCTGTTTGCTTTTAAGTTCATAAGCTATTGCACCCTGCTGGGACTACAGATAGCCTCTGCTGTAAAGAGACTGCAACATGGAAATTTAACTTTTTCTGAATTGCGAAGTCAGGCTTTACTGGTTCTCTAGCCTAGGATTTGCTGAAGGTTCTTTGTGAGGCTGTTGGTGGAGTGTTTTTTTTCCCCTGTGCTGCTGTGAATACTTGTAACAAAATGCACATAAGATTGCTCTTAAGGGACTTCAGTGGCTCCATAAAAGAGGGATTGGGGAATAGATTGTGTGGGCATTTGCTGCTTATGTATCTGTACTGGATGTCTTAAATTTGCTTTTCAGACTACTGTCATCAGTGTTATAGCATAGGAGCCATTTGGAAATTCATCTAATGCACAACAAAGATGACATTACTTATCCTAGTGAGTGTAACTCGTGTGGCATGGTGATATTTTTCTTGTGTGGCATTGGATCGGGTATGTTGAAGCTTTGTTATGTCCACAGCAATGCTGGGGATGAAAATGGGAAATACCTGCTATGGCATCCCATGGCCCATGATCTACATGTATTCCTAAGATGGGCTTTATGTTGCTGATAAACACGAGTGGTATATTTGAATATGCTGAGCAAAAAGGTGTAGTGTGACAGCCTTGATGTGGATAAGCAGGTTGCTGCCTGAATGCCTCAACTGAAAAATATCAGAAATACACATTTCCTGGATGTGAAGTCAGGACTTGGGAGCTTTCTCTGTGTATATTAGTTACTGATGGCCCATTTTAGAGGTGGTTTGAGTGCTTAATATTGTTACCTGTCTGTGGACTACTGGGCCCTCTTTACTATTTCCATCATAAATCTGCATGATAGTGACATCTGTTACACACATTCCAGTGCCTACTAATACTTTTAATGCAAAATACTTTTAATATAATGAAACCCAGTGGGCAGGTGTGCCTGTGCACAAGGGAATAGCAGCGCTGTGGTTTTGCAGAGACTACGTAGCTGCTGGGCAGCGTGTGTAAACTGTTTTGTGTGCTGTAAATTCTTTTCCAGTGCCCCTGGTCTTTGTGTACTACACTGTGGTGCCTGCTGTGTGCCTGAGCACAGCGTGCTGCGCCGTTGTATGAATAAGCACTTTCAAGCGCTGATGTTTCTAGCCCTCAGAGGCTCTTAATTTGACTAAGCCCTGCAGTGTTTTTTCTACCTCCCTCCCAGCCGGGATTGCTCATGTCTGTCTGGTTTGCCAGGGCGCCGCGAGGAGCTGCGGACGAGGGTTGCTGGGCTGGGGAGCTGAGGGATCTCCAGCCTGCTGGAGTGTAGTGGAGCAGGCCAGGAGGAGCCTGCGGGACCGGGAGGCAGCAGCTGGGTGATGAATGGGGAGGCATGAAGTCACCGCGCTCCGCCAATCAGGGCTACGGCTGCTACGGGTGCCTCTTGATGCTGGGACAAATCTTGCCTTAGACGATGATTTGGTATTTTCGGTCTGAGCTTGAGTGTGCACCAAAGAGCCCCTAGTTTAGGTCCAATCACTTCTGAGTGGTACTGAGGTGAGTGTTCTCAGTAGGATGCAGATGACGTGCCTCCACTCTGCGTTTTTTCTCTGCACGTGTAAATCTCTCTCTCTAAATGATCTGTCTCTGGTATGCTTATTTTGCACCATTGCTTCTCTACCTATCTGGCTGACCCCTTTCACACTTTTCTTTCAGAAGCTGCCTTTTCCTTCCCTACATCCACCCTCCTCACGTCCGATCCTTCCTCCTTTACCTGTGCACTGCCCTGATTCCTAAAGTACCCGTCTGGGGGGTTGGTTGTGTCACTCTCCCTTCCCTGTGGAGTAAGAAGGAGAAAGAGCAGCATGTCGGGAAGGCGGGTTGCTTGCCTGCTCCCTGCAGGCTCAGACCACAAAAGGAAGCTGGGAGGAGGGTCCTCAGCATTCTGCTGTACCTTTGGGTGGTGGCAGGGGGGGGGAGTTGGAGGAGCAATGACTTGGGTCTTGTGCCAGACTCCAGTTAAGTATCAAAATTGGGACTAGCTTGAGATACTGCCTATCTTTGAGGGCAGGAGGGAAAACTTGGGACTAGCTCTTAAGGGACTTTTTTGTTTTTCTCATCCCCCTGTCAAGTTGTTCGTCTCCTTTTCTTCATCTTCTTTTGACTTTCCCTTTTTCTCCCCTCCCTTTTCCTTCAATGCTCTTGTTTACTGATAGGCCAAGCAGAAAACATGGAGACGTCTGATATGGCGACAGCAAAGGTAGGATGGAAATGCTGCCGGCCTCACTGTGCGTAAGTGGTTTCGCTTGGCAACTTCTTATTTTGTCTCTCAACCATTTTACTTGCTCCTGACCTTTACCCTGATGCTGGGAGTGGGCACTAGTGATGGGATTTGGATTCTGGGAGGAAGTAATGTTGTGGTCACTGTCTTTTATATGTTGCTGTTCTTGTAATATTTGAGAAAATCTTAATGTTGATGCTCTAGGCGAAGGTCGGAGGTGGGTTGGAGAGAAATAAGGGAGTCTGCATTACTGTCAGTGGTGGTTTGTGATGCCAAGGAGGGAGCCGGGCTGCTGGCAGAGCCTGCCTTGCTGCTGTCTGAGAGAGCGACGCTAGAGGGCGCTTTAGGGGCAGCTTTCCTGCTCCTGGGGACCGTTGTGTGAGTAGAAGTGCCTTTTGGCAGCCTAAATGCTTTTTTTTCTTTTTTTTTTTTTTCTCTTTTTGGAAAGGATCTCGGGGAATGCTGAGTGAGAAAGTAATTCGAGCTCATAGATGCATCCGCCCTTTTCTGTGAAGGCTGTTCTGTTGCCTGTGCTGCTTGCTTTTTACCAGGTTGTAGGTTCTGCTTTCCTGGGGGCTGGCAAACTGGAAATCTGTGGGAATGGAACTTGGTGGATCAAGATGGTCTTGTGAGGTTGAAATGGGAGATGTAGGCCATGCATGGCTGCGGCATTGTTCGGAGAGACCTGGAAAGCATAAGATTTGTCTTGCCATTGAATAGTTCTATCTCGTGACAGAGACCACTGATTATGTCTTCACAGCAAATGGTTTGTTATCTAGCATGAGCCTGCCACCAGTGCGACTTCCCTTGGTGTCAGAATATGGTTAATGTGCTGGGAATGTATCTGCAAAATGTATCTTGTGCTGTGATCTCAGCAGAGTCTGAAATTAAGCATGTTTGAAAAAAGCCATAGCTTGGAAAGAGTGGGGAAAATAGCATTAGTAGGTAGAAAACTCCTGCTTTTGAGCTTTGCACTGAACTGGATGCTTGAGCGTGGTGTTATGGCATGCTGTGTTCCAGGAGGGAACTGCTCTACCTGAGGATAGCAGTCCGTGGTTAAAACCCCCCTGTGGTACTGAGAACAGATGGTAGGGCTTATTTTACGGCTCAGCTAGAATTCAAGTTGAGTTTGAGTTTTCCCTTTTCCCGGGCCCAGGGCTGGCAAAGAACTTCTGAGAGGGCTTAACAGTTGTGTTTTCTCAGCCTGAGATGATGCCAAAAACGGCTGTGGGATGTGATATCAGGATGTTACTTCCACGGCTGCTCTCCATTGTGTTATACTGTTGCTTCCTCTTCTGCTGGGGCACCTTTCAGGCTATCTCAAGAACTGGCATTTCCTCATTTGCCCAACAATGATCACACATTTAGCACATTAAAAATATAGAGGTGCGCAGCTTTTACTGGTTTGTAGCTTATGGTTTTAATACCAAGGTAATCAATCATTCATCCTCATCTTGAGGCTTTTCAGAACTGTCATTGGAATCAGAAAGTTTTGTCCCTTGTATGCTATGGAGGGGTACTTTTCTTTGGGATAGTAACACGGTGCCGTGTCACCTCGCAGTTTTGCTTACATGGTGCCCTGCTAAAGCAGGAACCCTGATTGTTTTGTCCCTGCTGCTTGCTGAGTGCGAAAGGGAAACATAGTTAACCTATTAGAGAGCAAAAAAAAAAAAGGCCAATGTGAAACTAGAATGCTTCCTGGGAAAGCATGAATCACTTTCCAGGTTGGAAATGAAGAACATAAATTAGTGAGCTGCCTCTCATTTCCCTGACACTGAAAGGTTCTTGTTCTTTGTACTGCAAGTACATACATGGAAAGTCCTCAGACCTTTTAGGGTGAGGGGGAGATATTTAAGCACCTGATATACTTGTTCCATCTTGATGGAAATACGTTCTTATGAGTTGTAATGGGAATGATGAAGCAAGAAAAGATGCCTATTTACAGTACTGCACAGCTTTTGCTTAGCGATTATTTCCTTGGCTTTTATTAGATAACACTTGCTAAAGCTGGAATTGCTTGGAGAAGTATGTGTAAGGGGAAAAGGACAATAGGGTAACACAAAATAGCTGATATGTGAATAAAAGTGCTAAATATTAAATACTGTCGTATGGCATGTAACTTTTGTAGTTGACTCTGTGCCTCCAGCTTACATCCAAGCCCTGACAAGGGAGGTGGCAAAATGCTGAGTATGAATTGCCTATTTCTTGCCATCTGACCAGAATGCAAGAGAACACCAAGACCTAATTCATTACTGTCTGTCACGTTGTACAGATGTTCTTGCCTGTACAGAGGGCACGTAAAGCACTGTCCCATCTGGACAGTACTATTTAGTGCTGCTTTCATCCAAGCTGGAGGTCAGAAATAATAAAAAAATCCTACTCTGGTTTTGTGTGTTGCAGACCTAACTTCTTTTTTAATTTATGTGGCCTTGACATTTTGTAGCTATGGGTCAGGAAAACATCCGGTTTTCTTTCTAACTCCTTTTTTTTCTGCTACTCATAATCTCCAAGTCTTTCTTCAGTTTGAGAAAGTTCTGCATGGTTTTAACTTTGTTGCTCTTTTTAGTATTTGTGTGCACTGTTTGTCTTCCTCATCCTGGCTGGGAGTGGAAGCAACCAGAAGCCACAAGGGAGTCTGTATTCATGGTATTCTTGCTCTGGACCAGAAGTACTCAAAATGTTACTGGCTGTAGGCCAGGGCCCCAGTTATCTTGTTTTAATCCTTTTTGAAGTTTAGGAGAATTCTGCCTGAAGGGAGGGATGTGGGACGACGGACACTATGTAAACTTAAAAAAAAAAAAAGAGATCCTTTTCTCAAACACAATTCTATTGCAAAAAGCAAATACTTTGACTTGGAGATTTCATGGCTAGAAGGGAAAATTATGAACATCTGATCTAGTATTCTGTACAAAGGGCGGTCCTTGGTGAAAATATACATATGTCTCTGTAAATAGGTCAAATATGAATGAGTACAAAAGAGGAGATTGGTAGAGGAAGAAATAGCAAAAAAACATCGGGTTTTGGCAGCAAGGTGGTCTGACTGAGATATGAAAGTGATCTGAGAACAGAACACAACACTGAAAGATGTGAAGGCAATCAACAAAAATGTTATGAAATAGTCGATGGAGGAGGGATATAAAAGAATGACGGAGGGGAGAAGGAAGCAGGAGCAGGTGTAGAGAGAAGTGTGGTGTTTAGGAAGAGGCAAAAGATGCAGTTCTGATGTGGGCATAGAGGTGGCTGTCAAGAGAGGACCAGGAGAGCCACAGCTGCAGCATCTTGTGTAGAGACAGGTATGTGGGTGGCTGGGGAAGGTGGGTTACAGAAGCTGTAGGCACTTGAGCTGGTTGATGATCCTGGTGCTCTAGTTGAAGCATTTGTACTTTGGAGACTACTGCCTTTCTCAGCAGAAATGAAGGGCGCCTCCATGTGTTTCATATGGCTGCTGCTGAATTCAGAACTTTTTGGTTAGGCAAGAGAGGAGAGGCTGTGGTAGGTGAGACAGAAGGCAGACAATGTTGTTGCTGTGTTTTTGGGATTTTGCATTTGCTACTGTTGGCCAAAAAGACATCCTCTCTCAGAAATCTTCCACTGTTTTCAGCTATTTTGCTTGTTTTCATAAAACATGAAAGCAAACCAAAAGGAAAACCAATGTTTATGCATTTATTATTTTTGCTATTTTTTCTATTCGTATGGAAAAATAAAAGAATTTTTACCAAAATAACTATGGCTTGGGAAAGCTCTTTTGCATGCAAAACACGATAATCAAAGATTGTTTGTCACTTAACACTGACACTTAATCCAAAATAATGTCATTGATACTTATTACAACCATGTAATGAATGGCTCCTTATAGCTTGTAGTTGCAGGGGTGAAAGAAAAGACACAGATTATTGTGGGTTTACTGGGCATAACTGGGCATACCCAGTTTCAAAACAGAGGTCTGTAGCAGAGCCAGAAATGGGTTTGGATCTCCCAAGCCTCAGTTCTGACTGCTCTTTTTCTGTTTTCCCATTTTCCTGTTTTGTGGGATGGATGCTTGGGATGGAGTAGGTAGATAATTTATCTGGAATTCAATTTGCGTGTGACTCTTTAAGTATTCTTAGCACTGTGGAGGTGGACAGGGTGGCTGCATGTAGCCTATCTCTCTTGATGTCTATATATGCTCTTTTGTTACCTTATTTAAATTTTAATAATTTTTTTTTTTTTCCCTGGCGTGGTTATGTGCAGAGGATGGAGAAAAAGTTAAGGCCATGCAGAATTATTTGCCACAGATGGACCAGTCAAGTGAACACATTGGGACTGTAAATAGCAGTGACAGTGGGGTCACCTGCCTGGGGTTCACTGAAGATGGTGAGTGACCCACAGTCCTTTCACCAAGGCTCCTGCTGCGAGGATTTCAGAGAGGAGATCCCAGCTGAATTGTAGCAGAGGTGGCTGTGCCCATCAGCTGGATGCTTATACGGACACTTTCTTCTGAGCGGTCTATCTCCTTTGATAATTTCCTAACCCTCATGTTAATTCAAAAAAAAAATATAGAAAAGTAAAAAAAAAAAAAAAGTACATGACTGCTTATCTCTTAATACCTTTCTTGCCTGAGCTTTGATTTCTAAACATGTGACTCTGCAGCATTAGTCTGTCCCAGATTTGCCAAGCTTGCAGGTCTCCTGACCCATTTTACAGCATTTTGATTTGCTTCCCTCCTTGACAACCTGCAGGCCACAGATGCAGAGCATCTCACGGAGAAAAGTTGAGTCCCATCCAGGCATCTAATATAGGTTGTACCTAATGAGGGCTGCATCTGAGATTATTTGGATTATTTGGTGTCAGATTTGAATGTGGGGTTTTGGGGGGGGGGTGGGGTGGGGTGTTGATACTGTTTGTCCTGTGGAAATGTGTGCGCCCAGCTTTATGGTTAAGTTAATGCTTTTTGTCTAGAAATAAACAAAAAGGCATGGTGCAAAGTTCATGTTGGAAACAGTTCTCAAAGCAGGGGTTGGAAATCTCTCTGCCTGGCATGGGCCCTTCTGCAGGGTACTGTCCCTCACCATCCTTCCCAAATGAAGTGGAAGACAGTTCTACAGAGGATGCACTTCCACACTAGTTGCTTCCTTCTGCAGCAGACACCCGAGCACGATGATATTTAATAATGAAGCAAAGGCTGCAACATGTCACAAGTGTTTGGGAAGCTATTGGGAGGGGGCTAGCACTGAGCTGAGTTTTCCCTTTCTCACTCAACTCCCCAGAAAGTGTTAATTTGCAGGGGTTTTATAACTTCAGCCCCCTGTCAAGATCCTGTTTCCTTTCACCTGCCCTGGAATCACTGAAGCCCTACAACTGTGGCTTCCTGCTGAATTCAGAACTGGAACTTTGCTTCTGTCCATCTGTTCAGGCTCTGGGAGAATCAGAAAAAAGATGTAGTGCCTTTATTAAGCAAAATACGAAAGCGGAGAAGCACGTGTTTGTTACGTGAGCATCAGTCTCCGTGTTTGCTCAAGTAATGAGGGCAAATTTCACAGAAAGCCTTGTACAAGACTTCAGGCTAGTAACCCTAGCACGTCCCTGTCCAAGGAGAAGTGAACAGAATGGAGGTGGTGATTTTTCAAGCCACGATTTTTCTATCATTTCACGTGGAGAGATCAGCTGCAGTCCTGGGGACAAAAAACACCCTTCAAGATAGTAGAATCTTCCTCTTTTCTTTACTGCTGTTTTTACCATCCACAGCCTGTGCTCAATTCCTGTACTGTTTATAAGCATCACACTGTTTCTGTCCCTAGACCAAAGATACTCTGATCTCTTTCCAGGTTGTGAGAGCACTCCCATGCTTCACTTTTTGAAGTACGTTAAATAACTCTAAACTATGAAATAGTTGAAAGTATAGGTTATTTGAAATATACTGCCCTACTCCTTGTGCAGAAGGAGCAGTAGAATGCATTCCTTCTTGCAAGAAAGAAAGAAGAATTCCCGGGAAAAGTACAGTGTATAGAAGGAAATGAGGGAAGTGATGCAATAACTGCCACTGCTTCTCCCTGCCAGGCCTTGCCCGTGACCCAGCCCTCTGCCTGCTGTGGGGGAGATGACCTTTATTATACGCTGTGGGGAGGAAGAGGTCCATAATGGTCCACAGCCACCTCTCCTCTTGTCTTTGTGCCAACGGTGGCAGGAGAATAAGATACTCTCTGCTTCAGGGACTCGTCTCCTGCCCCTCGGAAAATTTCAGTTCCGACTAAGCCCTTCCCTCGCTTATTATTCAGCGTTATTGAGCCCCTTGGGTTAATTAATCCCGCGGCAAAGAACTAGAGGGAGCCCTGGGGGCCGGCCTGGCGCTGCCCGAACATGGGAAGAGAGAGGAGGGAGGAGGGATGATGGGACGGGAGGAAGGCGCCTTCCCCTTCTCCTGGCTCCCGGCCCGCGGGAGCCGTCTCCCCGGCCCGGAGCATCGCTGCGGCGGCGGGCCCGGGGGTGGGGT
>NW_015090823.1:2151125-2229991 GCF_001431845.1 Calidris pugnax
TGAGGGGGGGGGAGCGGCGGAGGAAAGGGATGCGCTCCCCTAAGTTGGCCGGTTCCTGCGCTGCAAAGCTCGGGCCACTGCAGCACCGCCGGGGGGACGCTGTGGGGGCTGCCGGGGGACACCGCCGGGCTGCGGCTGGGGGGGAGTCGTCGGGGATAGATGCAACCGTGGGGCCGTTCCTGTCCGGGCATCTCTGCATCAGGACTGTGATGCCGTGAGCCTCCCTCTGCTCTGGCTGCATCTTCCTCCCTGCTGCCGCCACCCCTTCTCCTCCTCTTCCCAAGCTCTCGCTATGGTTGTGCATGAATTTGCATCTGTGCACACACACACACACACACACAGCACCCGCGCACCTGACAGCCTGGACCCAGCATCTATTTGCATACAGAGAAAATAAGCTCCTGCAGTTTTTTTTTTTTCTGAAGAAAGGTGGAGAAAACGTATTGAATCCTGTGTGCCCGCAATGGCTTCTGCTCAACTTGTCCTTTAAATAGCCGTTTTTGGAGATGCACGTTATTGGCGTGTTTCGGTAACGATCTGTTAGAGTTGGGAGGCGAGGGAACTGGCAGCTTCCTGTAAGGTACCACAGTGCTCATTAATTCTTTGATCATTCCGGGGTGTTTTGGGGGAAAAACTCTCTGAGTTTGGACAAAGTGGGCAATGAACGAAAACGTGTGGGTGAAAGTCGGTCAACAAAGCTGTGTGTGTATATCTAAAATGTTTGCCCATAAATATTTTTGTTGGTCAAGTTTGTATTTTGTATGGGTAGGTAAATAGTTATGTATTCAATATATGTGGACACAATTATATATATATAAAGTAGATCTAATATAAACGGGCCAACTAAGATTTATATAAAACCTGACGTATATCAAAACTATTTAAAACCTCTAATATGTCAAAAGTACTTAGTTGCAATAACTAGTCTTTAAATTATTATAATGAAATTGATTTAATCAGAACTTTATCTGATGGGAATGGTTCCATAGCTAATAGTGGAATGTGACTTTGTAATTTGGATTGAAATTGCAAAGTGGATGACAAGAGCAATGTGAAGGCCTGTTTCTTTTTCTTAATCCTTTTTCTCTGTAATGAAAAAGGAAGCAATCGTAGAAATAACAGCCTCTCTCTCAAGTGTGCTGGCTTGATTCAGTATGAATTTAGTGCTTTGAGATCCTTGTCTGTAAAGTGTGAGAAAACAGTGAAGTTATTTTTTATTTGTTGTTTTATTTATTGTTGCTATTTTTTTTCCATGTAAAAAATGAAAGCACTACAGCCCAGCACTAGGAAGCATCTTGTACTGGGCCCCAGGGGACGGACTAGAGCCAGGGATGACTCAATAGGTCATCTCTTTTCCTAATTTCTTTAATTTTGCTTTTATTTCACTACACTGAGAGCCCTTGAAATTTTCCTCTGTGTGTGCATGGCCACGAGGAACATAGATTGTAAAAATGATAATGCCGTTAGCGTTTGAAAAAATCTTAAACAATTTTTACTTTTTTTTTTTTTTTTAAATAATAAAAAAAGCCTAACTCTTGCACTGATTTGCTGCTTGACGTGGTCTGCAGTTGAGCTGATGAGTTGCATAATAGCTTAGTGTACTACCGGGAGAGCGGAGCGTGTGTTATAAATGCCGTGATGGTGTGTATCTGCAGTAACATGGCACCCCCCCGCATTCCTTTCTGTCCCTATCCGGGAGCAACACTGGACGTTTTTGTAACTGGAGCACTTTTGCATACTCAGTTCTATCCCAGCATTTAGAGCAATTAAGGTTGAAGTCAGCCTGTTAATTTTGTCAGACTTTGGAGCTGAGCAAGCGAGGCTGGGAGATTGAGGAGCTGGCTGGGGGACATAAGGAGATTACTCATGTGCTGGATGAAACGGTAGCGGTGCTTCAGTAGGTGACGCTCTTCCCTCTGAGTTTTCTCCATCTCGGGCTCCTGGCAGGTCCTAGGGGCACTGTGCGGTCCTGGGTCCCTGTGTTCTGGTGAGGAGGGCAGCAAAGGTCCCCATCGGTTCCCCTGGCTCTCCTGGAAACACTTGAAGGGTGCTAACCGAGCCCTGCTCGGGCTACCTCTTCAGCATCCCCCCTTCATCTTCCTCTGAATTCCAAAGAGAAATGAATCAAATATGCTGATTGCTTGCCTTATTTAATAAAAGTGTACAGCATTTTACATTTCTGTGATAGTTACTCTGTTTCCCCTCTAGGATGTTTACAAACCATTTTATTGTGCTGCAATAGCCAGGCACAGAAGAGTGGCTTAAGGATATTATTTCAAGTCCTGTTTCACTTGTGTTTGTCACTACTGGACTGATTGGCGTGGCTCTGGAGGAGCATAGATCTAAGAGTAGAATACAGAGTTCTCTGCTTTTTTCTGTTTGTCAAACTTGGCTAGGGCACCTTAACGTGGGTTGTACAGCCTCCAATATTTGCAGTGAAATGGCTTTACAGCATTAGTATTTGTCTAAAGAAAAAAAAAAAAAAAGTTAAATGCGTGGCATACGAACGTATCTTTTGGTCCTTTCTGCAGAAGTGGTGATTCCAGTTCTGGGTGGCACTGCTGGGGTTAATGCAGATTTCCTTACCAAGCCGTTCTCAGAGAGACACATGATTTCTTTCTGTACCAGGAAGGGCAGTAGCACAGGGACAGAATGCTGTCAGCAGGAGCAGCCCTCCCTGACCGTTAGGAAGAGCACTTGCTCTTGCCTGTTTTCAGACCACCCGTTCGTTTCGTGCTGTTAGACCGCACGAGATAACGTGATGCATTTTATCAGGGAACCTCTGGCCACCCCTGAGTCTCGGCGCAAGCTTGTTTTGGCACAAGGCAACGTGCTGATCTCTAATACGATGTCATGCGTTTTTGCAGTACACCACCTAATTCTGCCCAAAATGATCTCATCACCATCTGGTATCATACCCCAGCGTAGCTGTGTACCGTGGAGTCGTGAGGTGGTCACAGTACGCTGCAGTACAGCGGAATCCGGATGTATCACCGTCATGGCTTTGTGACATCAAAATGTGACTGTATTGTACCATGATGCGAGCTCCTGATGTACCAGTGCAGCATCATTCTGTTGTGGTACAGCATCCTGGTATCAGAAACGATACTGCAGTACCTCCCCTAGTAGGTTGTTACAATGTGACAACAATTTGTCTCGTTGGGGCCTTGAGTCTCAGTTTTATAGGTCATCTTCATGTCACAGTGTGATGTTTTAATACCATTGCATGCGTCTTTATGTTGTAACACGGTATTGCAAGAAAGAACTTTTGCTTCCAGTCGTACATCACCGTTATCTCATAGATCCTTAGGGACTAAATGTAATGAGCCAGGCCTCCAGCTTTGAATTTCAGAAAACCAGAAAGTATTACTGCAGGGCAGGCGGGCTTTCCCTCCCCTCAAATCTTGGGAAGTGCTGCTCGCCATTAGCATTCTTCCTTGTTAGGAGTTTTGGGGAGCTCATAATCCAGTACAGATGGATACTGATTTGGATCTTTTAAGAAAAATGTGAATCAAATGACTGAAGAGTCTTGCAGGGACAAAAGCAAGCTGGTAGCTGAACTTCGTGTCCCATAAATGGGACACCGAACAAAACTCTGCTCATCTGATTTTCTTTCTTTTGTGGTTCCTTCTGCATTGCCTGTGCTGATTTGTTGATTGGAATATTTCTGAGCCACAGAACCTGCTATATGGAACCTACAGAGAAAATAAGGGCCAAAGGCTTTACCTAAAAATAAATCTGTAATTCATTTTTCTGCAAGTGCCTGTGGGTGAGAAAAAAACTCTCAATGTTCCAACACCCTACTTATCTGAAGGAAGGATCTATTATATAGTTGTGGGGGTGGGATGGGAGCTAGGTAGGGTTACAGAACAGCAGAGCTAAATTTAGAAGTTGTTTGATGTCAGGGAGCAGCGAAGATGAACGTTAGGCAGTTTCAGTTATGCCTGCTGTAAGGCTGCGACTTCGGGAGCTCGTTGTATCTGGAGCAGGGTAACGAGACCTGCCCTTCGGTCGATTTGTCGGAGTCTCAGGGCCTCGAGTGTGTAAGAGGGGAGCGAGGGGCTCATAAGCTTATGGTTCTGTCCTTACAGTCTAGGATTGCGACTTCTTTGAAGTCTAAAATAACAGGTTAGTGAAAAAGGGACAAGAGGAACGTGTTCTGCTGTCAATTGTAAAGAACTAGTACTTTCTGTCATACAGAAAGGTGACAGAGGTGGGCGTTAGGGATTCTTGCCCCCTTAACTATGCAGTGAAATGATGAAGCCGTTTAAATCGCTTTCAATTTCATATTGATACTGCAGAGACTTAAAGAGCATCTGTGTGCAGTGAAAATGAACTTTGGTCTGTTGCGCTGTAAATGAAAGATGCGTTTCCAAATCAGTTCTTCCTCAATTTTTGGGACAAGGCTAGCAAAATAGTTCCGTCGAAGTGACATAATTACGCTGTTGTGCATATTGTGCTGTTCGACCTTCACGTTACAGGTTAAAATGTTATGTTTCAGTGTTCTTTTCTCTTCATTGATTTTTCTGCGTCTACATCTTTCTTCTTTGTGCTTTTTATTCGAAAGGAAGAAATAGGTGCTGCTAATCCTCCGCTAAAAACCATCAAAGATGACCCACATACATATAAATATGGTTCTAGCATTTTGGAAAGAAAAGGCTTTCGCTCATTATAAATTCTGCAAATGGATCTTAGGAATCAGAACGTTCCCGTGTGCTGGCAATGTGGTAGGAAGAGGAAACCATATTAATAGGTCGCTCATCTCTCCCTGCGTCCCGAATATTCTGAACGATTGACTGAACTGCTGTCCATAAAATGCAGTTTCTGTCCTTTCTCTCTCAACAGGAAGAAGCGTTATGATGTTGTGTAAGGTGACCTGAAGAACAACTTCGAGCAGTCTTGGTAGATTTATTTTGTAAATGGTTTCATAGTACATGGGACCGGTTAGCAGCAGGTTTTGTGCTAATTTATCTGGACTTTTCAGTAGTGGGAAGTGATAGTAAGCAGTTAGGAGCCTAATCTAAGTGCCCTAATGTCAAGGAAAAAATCTTGCACACAATTCACTTGGCCAGACTGTACTCGGAGTCACTAACTGAGCCAGAATTAGAACCAAGATCGGCTCATTACCAGTTTTTGTCCTGGACTGCACACTGCCATGCTGAATGAATACCTTCAGTGGTAATATGGTATAAAGTACAAGTGAAGTGACTGTTTTAGTAAAAAAAAATTACAAAATTACAGTGGAAGGAGGCTATTTAAAGAAAAACTGAGTCATTATGAAGCCCTTGATCTGAGATTTGGTTTGCTCTGTGTGATGATAGACTGGCAAAAGTACCCCTTTACGGTTTTTTGTTTGCTATGTGGTGTGCTTTTGGCATGAACTTTTGATTTAAAATTGGATAAACATGTATCATTTTATTCTTTAATATGTATGTGCTTACTGAAACCTCTCCAAGGGCAACTAGTCAGAAGAGTTCTTTGACTTGTGCCATGAAGATGCTGTGCTTTGCAGAGCTTGCTGCCAACACCCAGAATCTCTCCTTCAGATCTCTCCTTGGGCTGCAGATTATTTTGGCTAATTGAATCCTAATCATTTGTTTTGTTCTAAAATTGCCTTTTCTTCTTATCAGATGGTAAAATCACTTTGCGCTCTCTCTCTGGTCCTTTAGCAGCCTCACAAATGTCAAGTGAAGGGCAAACTGCTTGGAAACCGAATGGAATTCTGCAGCCCTTGCATGCTCAGGCCTTAAGTTGAGATGAATGAGGCTGCATGAGGCTCCTCCAGAGATTCTCCTCCTCACGTACTCAGGAGGAAAAAGCTTAGAAAGAGGCAAATTCAGTCAAGAAGAGGCTGTAGGTAAAATTTCGCAGATACTGTTTTTCTTTCTCAAAGCTTAAGTGTGGAGCTGAGACTGTTGTGTGCTGTTTGGCTGCTTGGTCCCTTCAAATGAGAAGCAAGGGCCTGACTGTCATGAGAGGCCAGTTTTATGCCTGAATCTGTCATCGACCAGTTGTATCATGATCTTCTTGCCTATGCCCCAGTTTCCTTGTCTGCAAAACGAGGCATACCATTTGTCTCTTCCTTCTCCCCTTGTGCTCCCTCTCACTGAAGCAGTTTGATATTTACACGTGACAAGTGCTGGAAGGGGCAAGTTGAACAGTCTTCCACAATTGGTAAGCCTGTGATTCGTCCCAAGTGTGCTAATAGTTCTCTTGAACTAAATGGAAACACTCACATACTTTAAATTTCTGCTTGATCAGAAAGATTTTGGCTCAGCAAGTGGGCATGATCAAGGTCTGAAAGAGCTAAATGTTGCCACCAAAGCTCTTGTGGCACATGATGCAAGAATCACTGTGTCCTGGTCAAGATCTCTTTTGTTTAATCGCATTTGCCAAGTGAAATTCCCCTTGGGAACAGGACGCTTCTTCACCTTCTACTCTAAACTTAGTTATTGTATTAGTTAGTGCTATTCCTTTGGTTGATTAAGCAGCTGCTGTGTTTATATTTGAATCTTCCCTTGCATGCCTCTGATTTCAGTCCTGGTTAGAAAGTGCATCTTAATGGCAGGCTGCCATTATTATTATTATCATTGCTACTTAATAAGAATGGTAACTGTTAATTTCAGTATTTTGAGTTTGGTGAAAGTAAATTATATAAATTGAGATATAATAGCAATAATAGTATCCAAGTATAAAATGTCCAAGTTCAGGAAATGGAGAGACCAAAACAAACGCAGCACATAAATCGGTAGCTTTTCTTTTCCTTCTGTAACTTCTGTATACCCTTGCAAGGCCACGTGCTGAATACAAGATGGTAGAATGTTCTTCGGGCTTCTCCTTAAATAAAGTTTTCCATTTGGCCAGCTCTAGGTCTGTGCTGTTGATTATACTTTACATTTTCCAGTGGTTTATTCTCTGTAACAGTTTTTCCTGGACAGAACGGTCTCTGCGGCTCTCTGTGGTCACAGCCAAGTGGCCTGGGGGTAGATGCTGTGCTTTTTTTCAACTAACACATGATGTAAAATGTGCCATTCTCATTTGACAATGTCACAGCCACTCCATGCATGTGGCAAAGGAGCAGAGAAGGAGGAATTTGTTTGGTCGGTTTTGGTTGGTTGATTTTCTTTTTTTTGGTGGGAGGGTGAGATATATATTTGGGTTATATATTTTGAATCATTTTCAAACCACTTGGAAGTTTGGAAGAATGTGGCTGGACCACACCTAATTTCAGGCCATAGAACTGGAAGAAGGAAAACGGAGGAGAAAATGAGTTGAATGAAAAAAACTTGGAGAGGGAGGGGGTATATATTCAGGAGTAGCAAAGATATAGTAACAGAAAATAATGTCCATATGTGCATATAATATAAGGCACCAAATTAGCTGGGGGGTGGAGAAGAATGACTTGTTTATCTTTAGTGTAAGAACAACTGTCTTTAACTAGAATCATTCATTTAATGAAATACTGAGCAAACAAGCCTGTGTTTAAATGACAGGAGGAAGAGATGGCAAGGTCTGAGGATTCCAGAGAAATCATTTGCAAGGTCTCATCCCTTACTTGTGTAGTGATGACACATGAAGTGCTGTGAATTAAAAGGTTTTAGAAATTTTAGAAAGCTGGTGGAAAGCTAGAGCTGTAATTTTGGTGTATTTCTGACCCTGTAGGAATAGAAATAAAGCAGCTACAGAGGTCTGAAAGAAGTGCCCTCTGCTCGTGAGGAGATCGGGTTGTCACTGTGCAGCCCTTAAAGCTGGAATTTATTTTTTTCAGAGCTGTCAACTATTAGGAAATGGTGTACTCGTGTGGTAGTCTTCAATCTGATGTATGTTTTAGGAAAGAGGTTTGGGAGGTGAACTGTTGCTTAGCTGGAGGCCATGAAGGAAGGTGTGTGTCCAGGGGTAGGAGCTTAGAGAATCTGAGCAATATTCAGTGGCTGGTTCAAGGCAGTAAAACTACATCGTTGCTTCAAATGCTTCTTAAGTTATTTTCCCAACAGGAAGAAAAGGTTCCTCATTGATTTTTCCGAGTTGCTATTTCAAAGGCAGGTGATAGCACAACTGATTTTGGAAATGGATCCATTTCTAAGATTGTGTTGTTTTACAGTGAGAGAGGCTCTTAGAAGAAGGGCCTTGCTTTGCTGGCAGATTTTCATGCACGTTTTCCAGAGACAGTTTGTGTCCAGAAGAACTTATATCCTAAATAGTCGAGATGGACAAAGGGTAGGAGAAGGGAAGTGATATTTGCCTCGATTTGCAGATGAAGCACACAGAGATTAAAGACATTTTTACTTTTAACATGTTTGTTAATAGAGGTGTACTAGAAAACTTTCCCTACTGGAAGCTTGACTTAAGTGAGCACAAAATTGCTATGGCTCAAACCAGTTCTTTCAAGAGAGCAAACTATATTGATGTAAGAGCTAACATCAGTAATGCAAACTGGCCGGCTGTATCCTCTCTCATAGGTGAGTTGTCCAAAGCCACAAGCTGAATCCATAAAATTGCCCCAAAGCAACCTATGTCTTGCTCACATTTGGAAACACCATAATTGTCGTAAGGACATTTGTTCTTTCAAGGATCCCAGCCCAGATGAAGAACTTCAGATGATTTAGATGTTGCGTTGCAAGATTTCCCACATAAAACTCAAAATCATATGGATGTGTTTCATTTGGAGGTTTTGGGGAACAAAAATAGAGCAAGTCAAAACAATTCTTGAAATTGTAATGCTCGAACAGCTGTAACACCAACCAAATGCAAACCTTTAGAGTCTTGCATTGCCAGCAAACAGCAGTAACCGAGAAATTGTTGGACTGGGCTGCTGCCTATTAGGAAAACGATGGAAAGCAGAACTAGAGACAGAAAAAAACCCGATGGAACTGAGGCATTGATCCACGCTCCTGCCAATGTGAGGCAGTTCCCTGCTTTGTCTTTATTGATGGTTACCTAATGCTGTTTATAAACATGGCAAGTGAATGCCTTTATACCACTTTTCTCATGCTCCTGACTGCAGCCTAGTTTTTCCCCTCAACTTAATATAATCACATTGCTCATTATTGTAGAACCTTTTAATACGGCTTCTCTTTCTCTTTGGTATTTACATTCTTCAAATATTTGTTGACCATTTCACTTTGTTTACCCTTCCAGTTTCTTTTCATAAATGAGCCTCATGAATATTGTGATGTTTTTGTTGCTTTCCTTTGAACTTATTGCTGTATAAGAATATCTTTCTGCTTCTATGGCACCCTTATAATGAAGTTCCTGATAGAGATTAACAGATCATACAGAACAAATATTTCATCAGCTTCCATGAGATATGACTGATCAGACTTTGCAGCTCTGAATCACATTAGTATTTCCTGCTCCTCTGTCATGTTGCAAGAACATGTCTTAATTTGCTTTGTGCTCTTACCCTGTGTGCTGTCGAGCTGCGGTGCTTTCTTGCTTTCCCAATTCTTTGAATTGCTGGATGTGACTTTCTGTTTTCTCTGTTATACCCACTCGGAGTAGGTACAAAATGAAGGACAGCAGTAGGGTAGCGTTCTAGCGTTCTTCATGCTTTGCCCAGAAGAGAATCAGTCACAGTCTCTGTTTATTTTTCTTGAGACAGGTTTTTGTATGTGTGTTTGTATACACTTTCAATATGAGTCACATTGTTACCTTCTGCATTTTATAACCTCTCTGCAGAAGGTGGCCTTTCAAAGAGTTTATATTTGGAAATACCCATGTGTTGAAGACAAATATTTCCCCTGTTGCTGGCGGCGCTGCCTGCTGTTGTACCGGGGAAGTAGATGCTTTGTGTTGTGTCTGATAGGGTTTAGAGAAGGGTGCCTAGTCCCTCCAGCTCAGCATCGTGAAGAGTTGGTATGTAGAAATGACAAAGTAGTCAGAGAAGAACGCTTTGTGGGAGTAAAAAAGTTGAATTTTGAGGTCATTGGGTCCATGCTGACTTCTCTGCTCCTTTGTCATCACAGAAGTACTCCCCGGTGGATTTATAGTGGGGAGTACAGGGATATTTAATAAAGCTCTGCTGAAGTGCCCCTGCAAAAATATTTGGGATGCCAGGGATGTGCAACAACATGGAGAAGCCGTACCAGGACAGTAGACTAGGAAGGTAAGAGCAGGAGAAGAAAAGAAGTCCTGAAATTCCCTAGCTGTCATCAGTGACTGGAGTGAGGAGCAGCCAGGGTTAACGGAGCTCTAGTGATGTGGGCTACAGGGCATTCTTAAAGAGACAGTGGGTGCTTTTCTTTCCAGTGGGCAGCAGCCAGTTCAGATGCCAGAGCTGGGTAGCAAGTTGCAAAGAAGGCTTTGTTTCAGCCATGCCAAGCTGTTATCGGAGCGGGGAATCTTTTTGTCAACTACTTTTGAGAGCATAAAATGCATCGGAGCAGTAAGATTCTTGAATGGTTTAATGATCTCTCCCCCAGCAGAATTGCTTCTGTCTGCAGTTTAAATGGTGATTTCAGCCTCGGAGAGCAGAGGAGCAGGGAAGACACGCAGCTGCGCCCCGGGAAATGCGATGTGGTAACAGGTGGCGACGCAATCATTTAGCTCTTCATTTTTCATCTCCCAGGCAGGCAGGAGGACTCCTTCCTGTGGATGCAGGTTCCTTTGTGTTTGTGCGTGCGTTGTGAGGTCAGGCAGTTCCTCAGGAAAAAGGATGCCCTGACGCAGTGCGGGGCTGGGACGGAGATAGGGGGGGTTTGACTGAGAAATCTCAAGTCGGGGTGGAAGGGATGGGGGTGTGGGGGACGAGGCTGAGCAAGGCTCTTATGGAGCAACGTTCTGTCTTCAATGAGAGTAGAGGCTGGACTGAATTCAGTGGTGTTGGTGATTTTCTGGGTGAGCCCAGCAGAAGGTTACAGGAATGTGAGACCATCCTGGAAGAAAGGGTCAAGCAAGGTTAAGAAAGTCAATCAGTGCGAGTGGGGAGGAATCTAATGTGTGTGAATGGGTACTGGGATTCAAAATCAGATTCAAAATCAGGAGGAGTCTGAAGATAGAGATTGGGGTAGTGCTTTGGGGGAAAGCTTTAGGATGCTGATTTTGGTTGGGATAAACAGACGGGAATGGTCTGGAGAGATGTAGAAGCTGGTATAACTGTAACTGTGTTATATGACATAGAAGCACATACTGCATCAGCCAGTGCTAAAGAAAGAGAATCGAACCCTTTTAATGCCCTTTTCCTCTTCTCTTCATAAACCTGCTCACAGGTCTGAGCTGTTCCAGGAGTCGGAGGGGTGGTGGTGATGATGGAGGGGATTGAAGGAGTGGGGCATGTCTGTACCAGGAGACTGGGTGTAGCCCAGCCCCTGGCACAGAGCTGCCGATGTGCCTTTCGCTCTCTCCAATGGCAGCTATTGAAGCTTTATCCAGATGTCAGGGAATTCTCTCTTTGTGCTGAGCTTGCATAGGAACAGCATATATGAGGGTTGGCACACAATTACTGGGAGCGGAGGGGGATGTGGCTTCCTCATATTCAGAGCGGTATCCAAAGAACGTAATTTGTTAGTGTTTGCTTTGAGGTGAAATTGTGCTGCTGCTTGTCCCCTGGTGGCTACCTTCACAATGTAACTGAAAGTCAAATATTTAACTCTGTCCTGAAGGAATAAGAAAAGAAGGATACATAGATAATGGAGGCAGTACTGTAATGATTCCACTAGGACCTGTAATTAATGGGTGATCTTCTGTTTCTGTTGTTTTTCTTTGTGTGTGTATGATCATCTTTCCCTGGCCAACTGTCTTGCTTTTCTTTTCATCCTCTTTTAACTTGGGCACTGACCTTGCAGCGGTGCAGGGGTGCGCTTAGACCCTGGTGGTGGAAGGTGGCTCCCTTCATTGCAGCAGGGTTTGAAATCAGTGCAGCCTCTCCTCTCCATCCCTCTCACTGCACGGTTGAATCCTTGCACTGTAAGCTCCTCAGGGTGTGGGCCCTGTCTGTCTGCAAGCTGCCCAGCCCTCAGCACGCTGCTATAAAACAAATAAATATGGAAGTTAATTTTATTAGTGCTTGATCTCAGGGACGTCTGTTAGTGTTATTGATGTGCTTGTTAATCTTCATTTTCGAGTACGCTGCCTGCTGTATGCATTATCTGTCAGTGCAGTGCGACTGCTTTCTGGAGTAAAATATGCACCAGCTTATCATCAGTGCACTAGAACAGGACATACAACGGTTTCAGAGGAAGAGATAGATTTAGTATCAAGTGGAAGGTGGCAGGGGACTTAAGGGTATGTAAGTATCTTTGTAATATATGGTTGGAAATTCAAGACATCAGCTCAGCCAGCCTCTTCCACTGCATCATCCCAAACCGCTGGTTTCTAGGCCGGGAACTGTTACCTGTCCCTATTCCACGGTGCATTTGCTTTGTGCTCTCCGTTTATGCTGACCAGGGTGCAATGGCTACCTGTGTTAGGATGGGATTCCATCTGTCTCAGCCTACGGGGCAGAGTTGGGCCTACAAAGACCGACTGGTTTCCCTTGTGCTATCCTTCCTCCTTGTTTTCAGAGATCACATTGAATTAAAGAGGGCTAAAACTGCCTTAAGTATCCTTATGGATAATACTGGTTATGAAAGTGATAGCTGTAGTTACCGTAGGGATCTTGGGCAGTTCCACATGTGATACCAGTGGTTGCTGAAGAAACAGTTTAGGAAGATACTGGCCATGTGAAAAATGTTTGTCCTGTGTGATGTACGCTCCGGCTCTCGCTCAGACTCCACTTGGTGATGCTGAGCCTGACGCCCCGCAGCCTCTTTCCTACCGGCATTTCACCTTTCCTGCTTTTGGCTTTCCACGTGCTGATTGTTTGAGCGTGGTGTTGAGGACAACAGGTAGGACTCTGTTTCCTAGGTGAGGTGGGATCTGCTAGTTGCGAATGTCTTTAATTCTGTGTGGTTTCTTTTGTGCAATTAAGGAGAGCTAATTAGCTCCTTTTAGTGCAGTCTCCTTGCAGAGGTAGCTGACCTCTTGTTAATCCTGGATTAAGTTCTTACTAAGAACTGGCTCTTTGTGTGTCCCAGTTAAGATGTTGACACTTTGTTCTCTCTCTCCTTGTTCTCCTCCTCCCCCTCTTCCTCCCCATGCCTTTGAGCACATGATTGCCTGCCTCCTCCATCCCCCACTACTGTAGGAATCCGTGTGCTCTTAGCAGCCACTGTATCTTGCTCCGTGAAAATGCTATTGTCATTTCAGAGTACTCAAAAGATATTTCCTTGATCCTGTACCTGTCTAGGAGCCCATTTTCTGCAATGAAGAAGGAAGATGGGGGAATGGCAATGCTCCTTATTGCTTAACAGGGTGAGAATACTGTGGGGTTTGAAAAGTAGCAGCCAGTTCCTATGCTGGAGGCTGGAAGGTTGTTCTGTGGTTTGAGCTGGAGCTAGCAAACAGGACCACATATCCCAGTTGGAGGACTCAGCCTGTACAATGCTGTGTATTTAAAAGCAGAGTCCATACACAGACAGTGAAAGAAGGCGTCTACGAGAAAAGCAGCTTCTGTGTTCCAACAGTGGTATGAGCAAAAAAATTAAACGTGCAAAATATTAATTACCACCCAGATGCGTCAGTTACCTGCTAACGCTAATTGTACTTCCAGATCTTGAGGTTGTAGCACTGCACTGAGTTTTACCCGAGGACATGCTTCCTTCACATTCCTGATATGTCTTTTTGAAGGCAAGCCCAGAAGTATTATGAAAGTGTAAGCGTCCCCTGGTTCTGTTCTGAACTGAGCTGAGGTGTTGGGGAATAGAGGTGTTGGGGAATAACTGTCTCAATGGCTTTAAGTTTTCAAAATAGATCGTATTAAAAATGGACAAAATTACTGGGAAGGGAAAATGAGAAACTTCACGTGTTTTCAAATCCAGATGGTCATTGTTCCCAGATGTTTTGCAGACTGATTTTTAAAGACAGCAGTTTGTTTCTGTATGACTGGTGCAGCTTACAGGCAGGGTAAGGTTGCCCTAGCTGGATATAGACTTTATCTCAAATCCACTTGTTGCTCTGTAGGCCTGGATTTCCAGGCACTGGACTGTCTCGCATGTATCTATTGTCAGCCTCGGGCTTTAATTACTTGGACAGTGCATCATTTCCTCTCACCTGCGAGATGCAATATGTATGAGTTTGCTTGTGTTACGGCTGGGTCTGAGACAGTAGAGCAGAAACCAGCCCTGCCATTCGGTCCAGCAGGCAGTAAAGGTGCTCTCTGCATGAACACTGCAGCCACAGACAGGCGTGCTCTGAATAAGAACATCCTTGGAGAGAGTGCTCCTGGTGTGTGACTTTTCCCCTTTCCTTAGGGCTTGGTAGTCCCTGTGGTATTCAGGCGGTGGTATGTGACCATGTCACGCCATTAACAGCTCAGCAATCAAGCCCTCCTAAAGCTATCTTTCATATATGAAGCAATGCCCTAGTGCTCGTCTGGATTCTTTAACACCAGTACCAGGGCAAGGGCTGAGAAACACATGTGCAAGTAAATCCAGTCGACATAAAATGTGTTCTGCAGCTCCTGAACAAAACAAGAACTGGTAGCTTTACGTTCATAAGACGCCCCGAAAGATCCTTTTCTCAGTGTAGCACCATCAAAGTATTATCACCACGAAACAATCTGTCTTCATTGTGACAGGAATGGTGCTGCAAAGACCAAAGAAGTCTAACCAGAGTGTTTGTCCTTCTGAGAGTTCCGGGTTGAATTTTGCAGATCTGGTAAAGTTTGTAAAGCATTTGAGGTGTCGTGTGATTTTTCAAATTACCCATAACTTTGCCTTTTGCATGCTATCCCAGATAAGCCTAAGAAGCTTTTCTCCAATTAAGTCTTGCATTTTTACTGCTGCTTTTACAGTCCTTCTAAGCAGAACTTTCATTTTCAATTTCATCTTCTCTCCTGGCAGTCTGAAGAGCAGGTAGGTCTTACTAAACTTGTGTATTGAATCTATTTTACCACTTCATCACCTGCTTTGAGCCTTTGCCTGTTCTCCATGGTTCTGGATCTGAACCAGCCATTATTACTGAATTTCGCCAGAGCCTTTGGGTCATGTAACTATCAAAAAATAGCACCTTGTTCAAACCTTAATAGTCATTCATAAAACATACCAGAAGTTGTAGAGGCTGAGAATCACACTTCCAACTATTTTCATACATCTTTGAATGCCATAAAAAAAAAACACACTGGAGGATTGATAGACTATAAAATGAAATGGGACCATTCAGATATCTCTTCTAAGTCTTGTCGAGTGCAAGGAATAAGATTTGCCTGAATTGATTCTGGCTGAGGTACAGATTGGTATTTGGGAAAACACAAAACATTGCATAACGTTGTTTGCCACAGATGGATAATCTAGCCTTGAATTAGTTACACTGGATAGTTTTGTTTACTTCCAAAAATGCATCTCTCTTGCCTAGTCAGGATTTGCCTAGCTTCAGCTTTCGGCACTTGGTACTGATGTGCTTTCAGCAGTCACCCAGTATTATCAAACTTGTGTTCCAAGTGATCATTTAAGCTTGTCATTCCTTGACCTCCCCTCTGCGTTGAATGGATTCAGTGCTACTGTCTTCTATTGTTCAGTGCTCTTATCTAAACCCTGTCTAGTTTTTCCATGTTCACGTGTTGAAACTAGATGCAGTCCTAGATGAAGTGTTTCAGTGGGAATCACACCACCCACCCTTGGATAGAGGTACCGTTGGACACGGGGAATTGGAAAGTTAGCATGTTTGTAAATTCACTAGCTCACTAATTTTTGTAGGTGTTTGAGCCTTGTAATGGTCACATCTGAAAATGAAAAGTCAAGGTGCGAGTTAGAGTGGCTCTGCTTATCACCTTGGTTTTTGTGACAGGGTAATGAGATTTGGCTGTATTCTTGTCCATGCTTAGGTTTGTATTGGAGAAACACTTCAGTGTTTTTGGTGAGGACCACAAGACTGCTGCATGTGGATTTCTCCACTTGCAAAACACACCAGGTTTACCTGTAAACACTGATGCACAGTCCAATGAATTCAAGATTTAAGTCTTGAGAAGGCGGCATTGTAAAATTAATAAGAGTTCTGTGTTAGCAGAAGGTCAGTGTGTGTGTTTTCAATTTAAAATCACGTGCAACATTTGAATTGCATAGCGGCGTGGGTCTGCTGGTGCAGAGCATTGATTCTTAAGAGCAGAGCACCTTCTGCTCCCACTGATTGTGATTAGAGTGAAATGATGGATAACCAGCCTTTTGGAAAGATGCTCTTTTGGGACATACACGCTGAAAGCTGTGACTGATTCTAAACGGAAGAGGAAATGAGCAGCCCTGTGTATGGAATGGGTAGAATGCAACAAAAGAAGGCCAAGGGCAGAAGTATTTACATCACTTAAGGCACAGCTCCTTCCCTTATCAGTGGGGAGTGCTAAATCCCTGAGGGGGTCATTGGCAGCATGTAAATGTGGCTGTAGTCAGACTCCTGACTTAGGTACTCTGAATCACACTCTGGAGTTGCTCCTTTGGCTCATTTGACACCGCAGGGAACTTTGAAAAGAAACATTTAAGGTGGGTGATGTGGATGTGGACTGCAGAGACTGCTGAGGAATAGAAGTGATACAAGGTGCAAATCTTTAAACTGATGTAGCCAGACTGGTAGAGGAACTTTTCTGGATACTCTTTAATACTTGTCTATGCTGGACAGTTATTTTATGTTTAAAGCCCTAGAATAACCCAGAGCACTTCCCCACACGAACACTTGTACAGGAAGCTGTTCCAGATCAGATCTACCCCATTTTCACAGACAAGGTCTGATTTCATATACTGGAAGGAAAAGTGCAAACTACCTGATTGTTTTACTCTCTTCTTTTCCGTCCTTCAGCCTGTGTAATTTATATTGTACTGTGAGAGCCCTTGAGAAGGACTGAAACCCTTCTCCTATAAGATGCCCATGAGTGGGTGTCTTGGGATGCAGTGGTGTGTGTGTATGTCCTCCAAAGAAACACTGTGTGCTGACACTGCTGTATAGTTGTAACGTTTGCTTGATAATGTTGCTCTAAAAATCCCAGGCCTGTTTGCACATGGAGAGACATGAAAAATGAAACCAAATTAGCTTCCTAGATGAAGTAAGCTAAATTGTGTTGAGGTCACCTTAATTCTGAATGAGTGTGTCCTCATAGTGTTTAATTTAGTTTAGATAATCCACTTTACCAGTTAATTAGGGTTTAATTTTCCTGACTGTTCTTGTATTGACATGCTGACAGGTTTCGAAACTTTCCCCCACATGCGTGAATGCTCTAGTGTGTACACAGGAAGGATGAATATGATTTTTCGCAACCTGTAGGATCTTAAACCTGTGGGCTTTGCCAAACTTTATCAACAGCGTCTGAAAGTGGCAGGTATAATTGGGGGACCTTGGGAAAATCGGAGGAGCTTCCCCCCCCCTCCCCCTTTTCCTCGGGTAGATGAATAATGAAGGCATTAAGGGGGTTGCATTATGTAAAGCGGCAGCCCACAGGCTGCGTGCATGCGCGCGCACGCGTGTGTGTGTGTGTGTGTGTGCGCGCGTGCAGGAGCGTGTGTGAAAGCACTGGCAGCGAGGGGAGAGGCGCACAGACCTCGCCGGAGCCGCACAAACAATCATAACCACAAAGAGCGGGGCCCCGGGGGAGAAGAGAGGCTGAGCCATGGCAGGCGCCCCAGCAGCATGCCCGGCGGCTGAGAGAGGGGGCTCTGGGTGCCCGTGAGGAGCCCCAGGCACCCCCTACTCCCTCTTCCCTTCGGGAAGGGCTCTGAGATGGTGCAGGAGGTGAGTACCCTCCCACCTCACCGCTGGCCCACCCTCGCTCTCCCCCCACCACACACAAGTGCATGAATGAATGAATTCCTAGCTGCTCCGCGCTGCACTCCGGTCCCTAATGGCTACCAGGTTAGTGTTACTCTCCTGTTCCTTCTGCTGATGCCTCTCTTCCTCTCCCCTCTGTCTGGGTGCTGTCTGCAGTCTCTGAACGCCTGTGCACGCGTGGGCATGGATGCATGTCTGTGTGAGAAAGACGGAGCCAAAGGGCTGCGTGTGCTGTGCTCAGCACAGGTTCGCCGAGCAAATCTACCGCCTGAGACATACGCTTTCAAGGCAGATTAAATCTGGAGTCCATGTTGGTTGCTGCTGCTGCTCCTTTCTGTTTGGGGGACTTGAAAGCAGACAGCGTGACATCATGTTGCAGAGATGCTTGGTTTCTTTTCCCTTCCACAGCCTGATTCCTTTTTTTCCTTGTTCTCCCCCATGCATGCGCCCTACCTCTCCTGCAGCGGAATTGCTAAAGCAGCCTTTTTGATTGTTTGAAACAACCGATGAGCAAATCTGATTGTTTTTTTTCAGCTTTCATTCCCCTCACCCCTCCTCCTTTTCCCTTTACGCCTACTGTCTCCCCCATCCCCCAGCCCCGAAGGGGCAGTTCTTTCTCTCATAACATCTGTGTATCTGGAGGGAGGCAGACGGGGGTTGAAGTTGGATGAACTGGCGATGCGTCAGAGGAGGGCAGCTGGACCTGCTGCAGAAATATGGTGTATTTGTTTGCCCATGTGCTCCTTCGCTCTTAAAAGGGCTCGGAGCATACACACTGATGTCTTGGTTCTGCTTTGCATTCCTCTCTGTGTTTATATATTTGCAGTGATGGGAAGGGACAGAATTTGTTTTGTGCTGCTTTTTCAGACTGTCCGCCAGAGTCTGTGCAGGTGGCTTTTAATTTTTTATTTTTTTTTGAGGGGAGGACAGTAGAAAATGAAGGCTCATTGCAGTGAGAATTTAATAAATCCTCATTCACGAAAAAATTGCTTTTTCTTCGATCACTGGTGACTAACATTGTCCTGTCCATCATGGAAATCACTGATTCTATAAAGAGGATATATTCCTGTTTCCTTGCTTCATTAAGTCACATGCGTCTTCAGGACAACTCCTTTTGAAGCTGGTAGGTTTAGGATGGAGCTTGTGATTTCGGCTCAGTAGGAAACTTCAAGCTGAATCTCAGAGATATATTTTACATTTTAACTTCCAGCTGGACAGTGCTGCTGCATGGTTAGAGCAAAGGAGAGATTACATGGAAAATATCAGGCTGAGGGGACATGAATTTGTTTTCAGAATGATAAAGGGAGGAAACATCAAGGATGAACAAAAGAAATTGATTTGATCCCAGCTTTGAAGATGACAGCATCTTCCATTAACTTACGAAAGCTGATGCTGATGAGCAGCAGGAGTGAGTGGGAAGATGTAAAGCTCCAGCTTTGTCTTCTGCTCCTGAGACACACAATATCCCTGTCCACCCCCGCTTTGTTGCTGATAAGATGTGGTGTGAGGCTCCGTTAGACGTTTAATCTGTGGTTTATAAAACCCCTGCCACAAGACTGGAATGTGTTCAGGGGGACCCGACCTGGTTCGAGGATAAAATCCTGGGATGCTTATAGTCTTGCTGAAGTTATAACGGGAGATGGGCAGAAAGGAAGAATGCTTGCGCTCTTCCGGAGGGAATCTAGGAGTTGTGTCACACCTGTGTCCTCATCCAAAACCGTGCATGAATCCTATCACTAGCTATTTAGTGCTATATTGCATTTTTCTCATGCTCCCTTGAAAAGATGGATGTGGATTGATGTATGACAGCAACGTTGTGTCTCCAAACCGGTGAAAGATTTTGATGTTAGCTTGGAAAAGATGAGGATTGAAATAAACAGGCTTGGATTTATTTGAATGTTATTTTTTATTCTCTGAGCTGTCAAGTTTTCGAACTGTTCTTCACATCGGAGATGGCTTAACAGTGTCCTTCATTCTTATATTTATTTTTTAAACAAGACTTACGAGCTCTGTCCTGTCCCACATTCCAGGCTCTGAAATTTTGAAGACAGCATCAGATACTGCAATTCTTGCTGTTAATTAGAAGAGCCATTGGCGTTGCAGTGGGGAGGAGAGTGAACAAAGCCGCTATCTGTTCCTCCTTTGGATGTAGAGCCATAGACCTCAGTCTGTGACCTGCAGGTGACCATGTTGAGGCTGTGTCTGAAGCAGACATGCCATCAGGTTCAGAGGGATGTGAAATTCTTATTTTGCATTTTTCCCCTTTATTGCTTCCCAGATTTCATGGTATTACCCAGCCTACTTTGTTCCTTGTGGTTCATCTTCTTTTGGAGCAAATGGAATTATATTGATTTGTGAGTGATGGGAGGGGCTTAGTGTATGATTTGTAACACGTGTTGGTTCTCTGCAACTTAATGATCCTTTCTAAATTATGACTGTTGTGTTATTGGATGGTATTATTAAGATCTGTCTTGTTCCATTTTGAAAACATTTTCCGACTTTTTCTTGGGATTTTTGCAATAACTCCCAAATAGGAAGGGAGCAGTGGAGGGATTGTTTCAAGCAGCACAGTGGGAGTTTCTGTAAGATGTCAGACCATTTGTCCATTGGAGTTGATAGTCTGTCTCTAGTGGTAACCAGTATCAGATGATTCAGAGAAAGACAATGACATTGTTAATAATACATTTGACCAACCTTGCAGGGCTGTATATGGGCAGAAGGCAGATTCCTTCCTAACGCTTGCAGTGATTTGCTAATCCCCTGAAGCATAATAATTGCATTAATTTTACCTCATGAATATGTAAACAGGCTATTGAATGTCACAGGAGGAGGACACCATTCTGTGAAATGTCAAAATAATCAGAGTAAATCTTTGACAAGGATGGACTTTTCTGTTAAAAACTAGTTGTTTAAAAAACATGAAGAAAATATACGATTCTTACCGTTCTTTTTAAAGCAATTGTCATGAAACACCGCTCGGTTTCTGTACAGCCTTACAGACATCATTGTTTTTAAATTTAATACTTTGGTTTTTGTTGATTTTACTAGGTGATAGAATGCAAGTATAGCATTTTGTTATTGCTTTTAGAGCGATTGCAAGCCCAGGGAATTGCTTGAGGATGTTTGGAGTTTTTCGTTCTTGGATTATCAATTTGAAGTGAGTGTAGGTTGGCGATGACCAAAAGTTGTTGCCATCTGCTTGCTGTTTGGTAGACTGCATAATGAGTTTCTGAATCTCATCTTTTTCCACTGATGTCAGCCTGTATCACAGAAAAGTATCTTTGTAGGAGTGTAATTAACCCCCTTGCTGGCTGCTTCTGTGGAGAATTAACTCTTTTTGTTCTACAGCCAGGCTTGAGGTGCCTTCTTGACCTTGTAGCTTTTTAAAGAGTTTATCAGTAGACTTCTGTTTTACGCTTGAGGATCTCCATCATTCTCGTTTAGGAAAGCTTGACTTTTCACAGCTCCCAGCTTTGAAGATGACAGCATCTTCCATTAACTTACGAAAGCTGATGCTGATGAGCAGCAGGAGTGAGTGGGAAGATGTAAAGCTCCAGCTTTGTCTTCTGCTCCTGAGACACACAATATCCCTGTCCACCCCCGCTTTGTTGCTGATAAGATGTGGTGTGAGGCTCCGTTAGACGTTTAATCTGTGGTTTATAAAACCCCTGCCACAAGACTGGAATGTGTTCAGGGGGACCCGACCTGGTTCGAGGATAAAATCCTGGGATGCTTATAGTCTTGCTGAAGTTATAACGGGAGATGGGCAGAAAGGAAGAATGCTTGCGCTCTTCCGGAGGGAATCTAGGAGTTGTGTCACACCTGTGTCCTCATCCAAAACCGTGCATGAATCCTATCACTAGCTATTTAGTGCTATATTGCATTTTTCTCATGCTCCCTTGAAAAGATGGATGTGGATTGATGTATGACAGCAACGTTGTGTCTCCAAACCGGTGAAAGATTTTGATGTTAGCTTGGAAAAGATGAGGATTGAAATAAACAGGCTTGGATTTATTTGAATGTTATTTTTTATTCTCTGAGCTGTCAAGTTTTCGAACTGTTCTTCACATCGGAGATGGCTTAACAGTGTCCTTCATTCTTATATTTATTTTTTAAACAAGACTTACGAGCTCTGTCCTGTCCCACATTCCAGGCTCTGAAATTTTGAAGACAGCATCAGATACTGCAATTCTTGCTGTTAATTAGAAGAGCCATTGGCGTTGCAGTGGGGAGGAGAGTGAACAAAGCCGCTATCTGTTCCTCCTTTGGAAGTAGAGCCATAGATCTCAGTCTGTGACCTGCAGGTGACCATGTTGAGGCTGTGTCTGAAGCAGACATGCCATCAGGTTCAGAGGGATGTGAAATTCTTATTTTGCATTTTTCCCCTTTATTGCTTCCCAGATTTCATGGTATTACCCAGCCTACTTTGTTCCTTGTGGTTCATCTTCTTTTGGAGCAAATGGAATTATATTGATTTGTGAGTGATGGGAGGGGCTTAGTGTATGATTTGTAACACGTGTTGGTTCTCTGCAACTTAATGATCCTTTCTAAATTATGACTGTTGTGTTATTGGATGGTATTATTAAGATCTGTCTTGTTCCATTTTGAAAACATTTTCCGACTTTTTCTTGGGATTTTTGCAATAACTCCCAAGTAGGAAGGGAGCAGTGGAGGGATTGTTTCAAGCAGCACAGTGGGAGTTTCTGTAAGATGTCAGACCATTTGTCCATTGGAGTTGATAGTCTGTCTCTAGTGGTAACCAGTATCAGATGATTCAGAGAAAGACAATGACATTGTTAATAATACATTTGACCAACCTTGCAGGGCTGTATATGGGCAGAAGGCAGATTCCTTCCTAACGCTTGCAGTGATTTGCTAATCCCCTGAAGCATAATAATTGCATTAATTTTACCTCATGAATATGTAAACAGGCTATTGAATGTCACAGGAGGAGGACACCATTCTGTGAAATGTCAAAATAATCAGAGTAAATCTTTGACAAGGATGGACTTTTCTGTTAAAAACTAGTTGTTTAAAAAACATGAAGAAAATATACGATTCTTACCGTTCTTTTTAAAGCAATTGTCATGAAACACCGCTCGGTTTCTGTACAGCCTTACAGATGTTATTGTTTTTAAATTTAATACTTTGGTTTTTGTCGATTTTACTGGGTGATAGAATGCAAGTATAGCATTTTGTTATTGCTTGTAGAGTGATGGCAAGCCCAGGGAATGGCTTGAGGATGTTTGGAGGTTTTCGTTCTTGGATTATCAATTTGAAGTGAGTGTAGGTTGGCGATGACCAAAAGTTGTTGCCATCTGCTTGCTGTTTGGTAGACTGCATAATGAGTTTCTGAATCTCATCTTTTTCCACTGATGTCAGCCTGTATCACAGAAAAGTATCTTTGTAGGAGTGTAATTAACCCCCTTGCTGGCTGCTTCTGTGGAGAATTAACTCTTTTTGTTCTACAGCCAGGCTTGAGGTGCCTTCTTGACCTTGTAGCTTTTTAAAGAGTTTATCAGTAGACTTCTGTTTTACGCTTGAGGATCTCCATCATTCTCGTTTAGGAAAGCTTGACTTTTCACAGCCCAGAGACTGCAGTGAGTATATACTACATACAGACTTAAATACATGCTTAAGTTCTTTGCTGGTTTGGGGACATAGTGCTCAGCACTTTACAGCATTAAGTGTGACATTTGCAATATTCTAAGTAACCCCAGTTTTGGGCCTCGCAGAATTTATTGTCAGGTAGGTGCTATGGGCTGCAGGGAGATGGGAGCAACTTCAGATTTGCTCTCGTAAAGCAAGGTCTTTTGAAACCTGTGGTGGAGACTGCCCATAAGCTTTCCAGACCACGACTTTCTTGAGGAAATTCTTGAGAATTTCTAAATTCTAAGGAATTTAGAAATACACTGCAGGAAATGGTGTCATTGATCTTTTCCTGCCATCTGAGAAGCTGGTGATCACAAGGAAGGTAGAGAGCATTGTGTGCCTGAAGCTGCCACTTGTTTAGATCAGCGGCCCTCCTTGTTACAAATCCCTTGGTACTCTTGGTAACACGGTGATTACTTCTGGCTAAATTCTAATTCACATCCTGCAACTGGCAGATTCAACTGGATTTGCTGTGTGTCTGCTTAATCTGTGTGTATCACTACCTGGGAGGAGAACAACAAGCTGCTGTTGAACAGGGTAGCTGCAGGTGCTGTGACACTGCTCTTGCCGCGAGCTGCTGTGTCTGGAGGATGGCTGATGGCTTCGGGGCATGTGTGATGTGGGAAAGAACTGTTGGAGGGTGCTTGGCTTAAACCCTGGGATGGCTGTGTTTTAGCTTTGGGAAGTTCTGGTAGGATGGACAGACTTTCATGTCAGCTCAGGACTGCTTGAATGTCATTCATGAAGAATTTATTTAACAGGCTCAAACAAAGTTAGGCTTTTTATTGAATTCTTCAGTAGAGCATTGCAAAGAGTCCTCGGGGTTCCTTTATAGCTGTAAAAATCCCAAGTTTAGCTTGTGGAGTACAAAGCTACTGCTTGCTGAAGTCTCTTTTTACCAGCGGGTCCAAATATTTTCTTTACAGGAAATATTCTGTTGGAGAAAGATGTTTGGCCTTTTTGCATCTTGCCGTGCGTCCTTGCTTTGTGGAATGTCAGTGGTAGGGTGTGAGACCAGGTAACTTGTCCAGGCATTGCCAAATGTTCGTTCTTTTCCCACCACCTAAAGAAAAGCTCAGTTCCTCACTGCACTGCTCCAGATACTGAGCCTTTTCCTCAATGTGACTGAACAGGGTTTGGCTTCTTCCTAGTCGCGGCACATTTGCTCGTGTTACTTTTATTGCAGCTCCAGCCATCAGACGAGGTGTTTCTCTTAGGCACAGTATGAACATAAACCAAGAAGATGCGCTCTGCCTTCTGTGCTTTCATATACTCCGTGCAGGGGTTTCACCTGGGAGCAAGGGGCTGCTGCTTTGGTGGGCTTGTTTGTGTTGTGTCCCTCACTTAATCTGTTGCATCTACTGAAGGGTGCGCTGCAGGGGTATGTGAGGCCCTGAATGCACTCTGGTCAATTAGGTCTGTAAAGCGTTATTTATTACTATTATTTTTTTTCAGAGTGTAGGTTGGCGATGACCAAAAGTTGTTGCCATCTGCTTGCTGTTTGGTAGACTGCATAATGAGTTTCTGAATCTCATCTTTTTCCACTGATGTCAGCCTGTATCACAGAAAAGTATCTTTGTAGGAGTGTAATTAACCCCCTTGCTGGCTGCTTCTGTGGAGAATTAACTCTTTTTGTTCTACAGCCAGGCTTGAGGTGCCTTCTTGACCTTGTAGCTTTTTAAAGAGTTTATCAGTAGACTTCTGTTTTACGCTTGAGGATCTCCATCATTCTCGTTTAGGAAAGCTTGACTTTTCACAGCCCAGAGACTGCAGTGAGTATATACTGCATACAGACTTAAATATGTGCTTAAGTTCTTTGCTGGTTTGGGGACATAGTGCTCAGCACTTACAGCATTAAGTGTGACATTTGCAGTTTTGGGCCTCGCAGAATTTATTGTCAGGTAGGTGCTATGGGCTGCAGGGAGATGGGAGCAACTTCAGATTTGCTCTCGTAAAGCAAGGTCTTTTGAAACCTGTGGTGGAGACTGCCCATAAGCTTTCCAGACCACGACTTTCTTGAGGAAATTCTTGAGAATTTCTAAATTCTAAGGAATTTAGAAATACACTGCAGGAAATGGTGTCATTGATCTTTTCCTGCCATCTGAGAAGCTGGTGATCACAAGGAAGGTAGAGAGCATTGTGTGCCTGAAGCTGCCACTTGTTTAGATCAGCGGCCCTCCTTGTTACAAATCCCTTGGTACTCTTGGTAACACAGTGATTACTTCTGGCTAAATTCTAATTCACGTCCTGCAACTGGCAGATTCAACTGGATTTGCTGTGTGTCTGCTTAATCTGTGTGTATCACTACCTGGGAGGAGAACAACAAGCTGCTGTTGAACAGGGTAGCTGCAGGTGCTGTGACACTGCTCTTGCCGCGAGCTGCTGTGTCTGGAGGATGGCTGATGGCTTTGGGGCATGTGTGATGTGGGAAAGAACTGTTGGAGGGTGCTTGGCTTAAACCCTGGGATGGCTGTGTTTTAGCTTTGGGAAGTTCTGGTAGGATGGACAGACTTTCATGTCAGCTCAGGACTGCTTGAATGTCATTCATGAAGAATTTATTTAACAGGCTCAAACAAAGTTAGGCTTTTTATTGAATTCTTCAGTAGAGCATTGCAAAGAGTCCTCGGGGTTCCTTTATAGCTGTAAAAATCCCAAGTTTAGCTTGTGGAGTACAAAGCTACTGCTTGCTGAAGTCTCTTTTTACCAGCGGGTCCAAATATTTTCTTTACAGGAAATATTCTGTTGGAGAAAGATGTTTGGCCTTTTTGCATCTTGCCGTGCGTCCTTGCTTTGTGGAATGTCAGTGGTAGGGTGTGAGACCAGGTAACTTGTCCAGGCATTGCCAAATGTTCGTTCTTTTCCCACCACCTAAAGAAAAGCTCAGTTCCTCACTGCACTGCTCCAGATACTGAGCCTTTTCCTCAATGTGACTGAACAGGGTTTGGCTTCTTCCTAGTCGCGGCACATTTGCTCGTGTTACTTTTATTGCAGCTCCAGCCATCAGACGAGGTGTTTCTCTTAGGCACAGTATGAACATAAACCAAGAAGATGCGCTCTGCCTTCTGTGCTTTCATATACTCCGTGCAGGGGTTTCACCTGGGAGCAAGGGGCTGCTGCTTTGGTGGGCTTGTTTGTGTTGTGTCCCTCACTTAATCTGTTGCATCTACTGAAGGGTGCGCTGCAGGGGTATGTGAGGCCCTGAATGCACTCTGGTCAATTAGGTCTGTAAAGCGTTATTTATTACTATTATTTTTTTTCAAAGTGGGTCAAGCCGTTTTGGCATTTCAGGCGCTGATTCCTGGTTCAATTGCAGGCCTTGGTCTCTATGGCAACTGCAGAAAGCGTTCGTCATGGCTGTGCCTTGGGCCGGATTCAAACTTCAGGGACTGAGCAGGAGCAGCGAGAGCTTTGACGGGCTCAGGGCAGGGGGGAGGCAAGTGCAGGCTTTTGGGTTTTGTGCCCATCCTTGCTGTGGTAGAGATGAAAGACTGAACTAACAGATTCTTCATGTTTTTCGTTGTGTGCACACCCGTGGAGTCCTTCATGTGAGAAATACTCAGCATTACCCAGCCAGCAGATAGTACGAGGTGGATTCAGACCTCCTGAGTGTGACCAGCGCTCTGCCACTGACTTAAGGGAGAGCCTAAGATGGTCCTCTGGAAGATATCTTTTTTTCCCTGTCTCTGCAAAGGTGATAATCCATCCATCCATAAGATAATATGTATGGATGGATTTAGTTTTATAAAGCATGCCAGAGATGCTAAGTGTCTGGAAAACAAACTTGGAGGCCAGAGCCTGCTTTAGATTGCGCTTGGCAGAGCTGACACCGGAACGTATGGCTACGGTAGCGTGAACTGAGCTTGGACAAAAATATATGTGCCAGCTTTAAGCTAGTGAGTGCTGACACTGCTCCTGTGTAGCTGCAGCAGCCTTGGGTTACTCAGCTGTGACTGAAAAACCCACCTGAGGAGCTTTGTAAGACCTTGGCTGATTAGGTTGAATCGGCCTCCGTAGCCGCACGCTGCTTAGCAGTGGCTGTGCCAGGCGTGTTAAGCTGTTTCTGGAGCATTGTGTGCTCAGAGTGTGAAAACCAAGAGTGTATCCACTCCTGTGTGTGAGTGAATGTGTATGGATGTATTTATTGCAGTCCACAGAAGACAAAATTTGTCTCATTTCCCATTTGATTACAATTTGAGTAAAAGAGCCGAACTTTTCAGCAGGTTTCATCTGAGTTTCACAGGTGCAGCTGTGCCCTGCTTTTGAACTGGTTGTTTTATGTTTTACTTTAGAAGCAGTAAAAACTCTGTGCTTCTTCATAACTGTAGCCTGAAAGCAAGCAGAACCTTGCCTGAATTTGACTTGGTCTTTATGGAGTTGCATGAAGCTGAAACTCAAAGTGAAACTCGTATGAACTCATATGAACTGAAAATGAGAAGGAGGTTGTGCATGATAAACACGGGTTTCGTAGAGCTGTAGGAGAAACGGGTACGCATCTGTTTGAACAGATTTAACACAGTGATATGTGACTCAGGAACATTAGCTTCAAACTCTTGCCTTGTATTTCTGGGGACTTCTTACATGAACCCGTTTACATTGAATCAAGCATGCTGGGGTCAAGATTTCGGAGATTTGATCAAACGCCAGATAAGCAATAGCATGGCATGAGCAGGAGCAATACAGCCTCAGAATGTACAGTTGTTAACCACAGAAATGGTTCAGAACTATTTCCATCTCTGGAAGCATTGCTGATGAACTTCAAGTCTTAGTACCATCTGCACATGCACGTGGTTGCTGATTGCAGTCGCTACATTAGATGCAACTATGCTGGGTTGTTAAAAAAGTGTGTACATCTTCAGCTGAACTTGAGAATTAGCAGCAGGAGGACAGAAGAAGTGAAATAAACACCCGTTTTAACTGGATCAGCTGAAAGTCTATGAAGAAACCTGATACTTTTGTGTATTTCAGTAAGCTAAGAAAACCCAGATAATTTTACTTCATGATGTATCTAAACTTTTGTTGGCAGTGCTGCTGGGAGAATGGTCCAGATCACCTTTTGCTCAGGCTTTTCTTTTGTTTCAAGTGGGATTTGGAGAGATTAAAGCTTGAGTATTGCTGCAGTTGTGCTGTACATGTAGGTAGTATTGGGAATGCCTGTGTCTTGGTCAGGGGAAGGGAGGACAGAATATGCTGTTGGGGTGTTTCACTCATGAGATGTGCCACTGTGAGTGACCTGTGAAGAAACAAGGTGAGGGGGGGAGTTACTCTGCTGGTCTTCTCACCAGGGCTAACTTGGGGTTTAGGTGGCATTTGAACAAGCAGCTTTTAATTATTCTGTATCTATATGATTCTCAATCTGTTAAGTAGAAATAGCTAACAGAGTGGAGTCTGTTATTTAATCCGTCTTTCTTTCAGCATACAGAACATTTTGCAAACCATTTTCTCTAGTCTGTTCTTTATTTATATGAACTTCCACATTTGATGTTCTTGGAAATACCTTCTAAGGGTTTTCAGGGAAGTGCCATGCTGCTGCTCTTGCCAGTTGCAAGCTCATTTTGTGTATGAGTGTGAAATTTGATTCTGTTCATGTTTGCAGAAGCAAATATGTTGTGACGCTTTCTGCAAATTGTTTTGTGAAAGTTTCATCACTTGTGTGTTAACACAAGCAGGGAGCAAATAAAGGATAATTTATGGTACCCGTTCATCTGGTACTGAACCAAACCAAACTAAACTTGGTAACTACTGGAGGAGTGTATTACATTATCTACCCAGAGCTGCTAACTAACATTTGTAAAATGTTTTTTGTATCTTCAGGGCTAAGAGGCAGATATGATTTTTATCTGAGAATTAATGAAGCCTCAGGCATGTATTCAACTTCTCTAGATTTTCAGAAAGGCAATGGTGCGTTTTAATTATCTCACTGTACATCCCGTTGTGAGAAGCAAGCTTCAGGTTGTTATATATGATTGGGCTTAAATTATAGACCTTAACATTTTGGTTGTACTAGCTTCTTTAATTCACTCCCTTACAGTTGAAATTTTTTCATCCTTTTTCTATCGCCTGTTCTTCTGTCGCTTAGAAGTGGTCTGATTTCTTTTGCTCAGAAGATAGCGGGGTACTGTAACAAACTCAGCATGGCAGAGTTAGCATCCTTGGATTATCCTTAGTTCATTTTTGGATCAGCCCAGGTCCCACTGTAACCTGCAAGTTGCAGAATTGAACAGTACCAGCTGGAAAGGCCTCAAAGATGTTTGGGCTCATCATAAATAAATTCGACTGCCGAAGGAAATGAGTTACATAGGGAAAAACAGATATAGTGTGTGGTATTTTGAAGAGTCTGGCAGGAAGAGGAGGCATCAAAAGAGAAGGAATAGTGAGGAAATCTGAGTTTTCCCATTCTGTATAAATATGTATGTAACTGGCTTTGTGATTTAGGTGTTAGAGCGTTTGCTGTAGATACAGGATGGGAAGTCCCATTTCTCTAAATGTTTCATAATTTCCGTAAAGCTCTGAAAGGTCTTACTTTTCCCCGTTATGAAAGGGAAACCTTTTTCTTTTCTTTCTTTTTTTTTCTTTTTCTTTTCTTTTTTTTTTTTTTTAATTGTGAAAGCTTTTTATGTTATAGCAAAACATTTTCATGCCCAGGTCTAACTGGTGTGGGAAAGGATGATTTGATACAGGAATGTACTGTCTGTCATCATGACTCCCAGTGCTCCATAGTTTTAGATAATCTTTGATGGAGTGCTTCCTAAAAGACATGATTCCGTTTTTGTGCATCCTGTAGAGAATGGTTACACTTGCTGAAATAAAATAGAGGAGGGACAGAGAGAGTGGGACTGTATTGACATCGTCCTCATCCTTGAGTGCAAGTTTAGGTTTTTTAAGCTCAGATCATCATTTTAAACTCTCAGAGCTAACAGGAGAGAATGAGTTCATTCTTGTAGGCGTTCATCTGTGGTCAGATGAATAGAGGAACAGGTGGAGAAAGACACTGGCAGGCTGTTGTAGTTCCCTCTGCCACTGGTAAATGGTAACTGTCTACAGCCTGACTTTACTGGGGACATAAGTTCTGAGTGTGGCATTGGGTGTATTTCTTCAGGAAACCATATTTGTCTGCTGTGCTAGTGGAGGAATCTGTGGGTAATGCCTCAGGCCTGGATGCGGTTGCTTTCTGTTTGAGCTGAAGATTATTAACCCTGCTCTTCCTTTCTTTCTTTCATTTCTGCAGTACTGCCAGTAACTCAAACCGCAGCACGCCTGCCTGCTCCCCGATCCTGCGCAAACGCTCCCGGTCCCCGACACCGCAGGACTCCCAAGGAGACACCATGGTGGAAAAAGGCTCAGACCACTCATCAGACAAATCCCCTTCGACGCCGGAGCAGGGTGTACAGCGTAGCTGTTCCTCTCAGTCAGGCCGCAGTGGGGCCAAGAATTCCAAGGTAAGGAGGGAGCAAATGACTTCGGTCAAGATGCGCATGTGTCCCCGGTTCTAAACTCTCTAATGTGGTACACTGGCTTTGTCCTGTGCCTAATTTTTTTTCTGGCTAACTTTCCTCCTTCTTCCCCCATCATACCTTTGAAAATTCCACTAGCTGGGAGGCATAGGTCAGACTTGAGCACAGCTCTGAGTCCATGAGCTGCTGATGGCTTGTCCTGCAGTTCTATAATGGCTTGTGCAGGCTAACCTTTCTGCAGTCAGGGCCTCTTTCCTTGGGAGGCTCTTTGGTTTTGAGAAAGACCTTGAAAATCAGCTGTTGCAATTACTTTATGTCATCTGGATCACGAAGGGTCATGGAACAAAAGAAGATTCCTCTGCACGGACAGCCTGTGAAGGCTCCTGTCTAAGCCCTGTGTTGAGAGGAGGTTCAAGTTGCACAGAATCAGCTTCCCTCCTGTCGGTGCAGTAAATGACAGTCTTGGCCAGCGTAGATGATACTTTCCCTAGAAAGGTACTGTGTCTTTTGACCATGTTAGAAACAGCCTTGTCTTTGCTGTACTGAGAAAAAAGTTTCAGGTTTGGGGACTCTTGATTTTCTGTGAGCAACGGGACCTGGTGAAACACACACAAGGGCCTTGGGAGCCCAACATAACCTTTGATTATAACCCTACTGTCAGTGGCATATTACAAGATAGATAGCTGTCAGGAGCACTTGTGTTTTCCCACATTTTTGAAGTGAAATTTTTCAGCCTGAATAACTTGACGGTGTCACAGGCATAACTCCCATGGCTTGTGTGAAATGAGTTGTTTGATCTTTGCCCGATTTATTGCTGGATTGTGTCACCCACACAAGAATTCTTCATTCACTCCCCTTTGTGGTCACTGTCAGCAGAGGAAACAGGATTCACTGGCCCACATTGACTGGGCTGAACTGGTCTCTCGACACTAAGGAGGGAGCATGTGAGTTCAAAAGAAGGGGCGAAGGGTTTTCTCAAGATGAATCATTTAAGACGTGTCAGTTCTGAGGCTGTCCTTGAGGTCAGACTTGCTTCCTGCGCACACAGTAACCTACAATCAACACCCCAGGGCGGCAGGACAGGGTGACACCCTCATGTGTGATGGTGCCACCAGTCTGTCCCCAGAAGGAAGCCACGTGGATGGAAGGCAGGCAGGATGCGGGGCACGCTACGTTTATAGCCACGCTGGGGGATGCTCTGTCAGGGAGATGGCGTCCTTGGTAAGGGGGAGTCACAGAGACGAGTTGCATTGCCCTGGCCCATAAAGTGCTGTGATTTAAGGCCATAGGAGTGCAATTTTTACCAACGTGGTGACTATGAAAGCTTGACTTTAATTTGTGGTGCTTTTCACAAGGAAGGGGGGGGATATAATGCTTTCTGTTGGGTTTGTGGGTTTTCCTTCTCTTGATTTGAGAGGTAATTTTTCTTCTTTCCTTAATTTCTCTCTTTTCATTCCTGCATGCTTTCTCTCCGATTAAGTCACACAAGCGCCTCTCCAAAGTAAGCCTTCTTTTTTCTCTCCTGTCCCTGTAGAATTGTCTCATTGCTCAGAAACCCTCCCTGTGGTACTGAGCGGTGACCCCAGCAAGGCATTCTCCTGGTGTGGCTGCGAGAATGTCAGCAAGAGCTCAGCCCGATGCCTGTAGCTTGGAAGCTGGTTTCACTTATATCACTGGGATCTCATTAATATTTGCTCACATGGTGTGAGAACTGGCCTGTTCATCGCACTCCTTCAATTACTTCCAACTGATTTTAGCCTTTGTTTTAAGGTTTGCTTTCCCTTTCCCTTGAAGTGAGCTGTTGTCTTTGCCAGGGAGAAATCTGCTGGCTTTGGTAGGCTGAACAGTACCGCAGTCCCTTCTCTTTCCTCTCTTCTTACTTTATGCCTTTCAGAAACAAGAGTTGATCTCTATAACTTCTCGTCTGCTTTTTATGATGAATAGCAGTTCTGTGGCCAGTGATCTCAGTTTACTGCCCTTGCACGCTTTCCTGTGTGATGTAAATATTAAAGATCAGTGATTTCAAATGAACCCAGCTTAAACCTGTTAGAACAGACCTGTCCCAAATGAATTGTGAGAATTCATGGGCTCGCTCTGAAAGGAAATAAGTAGAAGATCTCTCCTTGGGTGCTTGGATTGGAGATAAGCTCATTTGAGATTTGATCTCACATCTCTACACTTCCCTCAGAAGAGTGTAAAAATCAGAAACGGAGATGGGATGCTTATTGGACAGAGTGCCAGGCTGCTGGCATTTCCACATGGATACAAGTAAAGCTAAAACCAGAATGGCTTGGATGGCTTCATAATCCACAAAATCAATGCCTTGGCCTTCCCCCAGTTGATGCCTTAGGTTTCATTCTAGGCGAGCTCTCAGAGAGTAGTGAAGTCTACAGAGCTGGCTTACTGTTTCTCCTTGGTCATGATGCCTCTTGTAACCAGCCTGACCTTGCATGATCGCTGGTGTCTGCTGGAAGCTTCTTTATGTCTTTTTTTTAGACAGATTGTCTTTTGCTTGGTAACTGTAGCTTGGATAACTACAAACGAGGACTGGGACTAACATCTCAAGTGAGATGTGAAAGGAGTTCTATGGAGTAGCAGAGTCCTGAAGGGATTGCTGGTGAGTAGAGGTGTGTGGGTCATGGCTAGGCTATGGCAGGCTGGAGGCGCTTTGCCTGAGCTATGGAGAGGTTTGTTAGGAGAGGGACTGGGGGGAAGAACATTAGTAGAGAGTGATGTACGTGTAAAATGTATGTGTAGGGAGCCGATGCACAGACGGACGGGGATCCCAGGCAGGACTTCTGCCACTCTGCCAGGGTGAGCCTCCTGCTCTGCTCACCTACAGTCCGTGCAAAGGTTGAGCCTGAAGCCGTGTGGAGGCTGAATCTCCTCTGTGCTCCACAAGGTGACTTTCTGTGGTACGAGTGAGGAATCTCAGGTGTCATAAGCCCCATGTTCTCCCCTCACAGATGATGATGGTATCTGTTCAAGACAGGGAGAGGTTAGGAACAAAGAACTTAAGGACAAAGATTTTAAAATCTCTTTTCTCAGCCTCTTCTCCTCTCCCCACCCATCTTCTGCGAGAAGAATGGTCTGATTTTCCAACCTGTCTTGCTAATGAAATGAAACAGCTTGAGCCCATGAGTTTGATGCTGTGTTTATACAATTGCTGACAGATCTGCTTGAAGTCCCTTGCCCTCTTTTGTCTGTTGTGTTAATTGTCGTGCTGCAGTGTTGCCATCAGAGGGAGTGCTTCACCGGGAGTTTTTAAGCACTGGATTACATCTGTAGGAAATCTCTTCTGGAGCTTGCTTTTCCATGCTGTCCACCAGTGTGGCATAGACCAAACCACCTACAGGGCTCCACCAGCCTTAGGCTTTTACTGGCAAACGCTGCTGCTTCTGGAACAGCTTTCTGAACTCTGCAAAAAAAAAAAAAAAGCAACCCTTTTTTCAATCAGCCAACAATGAAATACGTATTTTTAACTCTTTTGCTTTTTCCCAAGGATAAAAGTGATTTCCTCTCCATTGCAAATCCTTCAGATTCCTTCCCACTGTCTATAGCTAATAATGAATGCTGAAGTTAAATATCAAGTTAGGGAAAAACATGATTTTTGATGTAGGCCCTGGAAATTGTAGAACAGTTTAGGTTAGAAGGGATCTCAGAAGGTCTCTAGTCCAAGCCCCTGCTCAAAGCAGAGCTGATGTGGTTAGATCAGGGTGGTCTAAAGCCTTGGCCAGGCACATCTTGCAAGCCTCCAAGACTGGAGATCCCACAGGATCAGGTCCCTGCTCCAGTGCTTAACCACTCTTGCTGTGAACAGGCTTTTTCCTTTTATCCGAATAGAATTTCCCTTACTGCAGCTTATGACTGTTGCACCTTGTCCTTTCAGTGTGCGGTTATGAGAAGAGTTTGGCTGTGTCTTCTCATTTACCCCTCCCATTGGGTGGTATAATCCCGCTTTAGGTAGTTGGTCATGAAATTCTGATTGTTTTGGACTGGGGTGAGGGATTTGGGAATAAGTTTCATCTATTTCTTTTGAGTTATTTGGTCATGGGCATTTAAAAGCCAAGTGAATAGCATAGATTTTGGAAGTACACAGGTCAGGAGAAACGGCTCTGGAATCTGTTCTGAGCTCTGCCCTCCCCGTGGTTCTGTGCCTCGGTTTCCCCAGCTGTGAAATGGACTTAGGGGTACCTCTAGAGCTCTCACAGCACGTCTTTTGCTTGGCAAAAGGTTTCCGTTCCCCTGGAAGCAGCAGTATGTAGGAGTGAGTTGTGATCCTGTTCCCAGTGATGCTAAAAGGTGGAAACTTCTGTTGGCATCAAGTTAGCTGAACTTCCTATGTGTGATCCACTGCTTCCCATCTGCACTGTAAAGCTGTAATCTTCCATAGCAGTATATGCAAATATGAGATCATTTACCCATGAAGGTTTAGAGATAACACTGTATTAATTAAAGGCTCAGAGAAAATACCCCCTTTTTTGCCTTCCTCAAGTTCTCCTAAGTTCTTCCTGGTTACAGCCATGATGTAACTATGAACTCTGGTATCTGCTCCTGTAGCATCCTCTCTGCTAATCAGTTACATCTTTTCCACTTCTGTGTGCAACTCCATTCCTCTGTTACTTATTTATTTTCTCTTTTCAGTTCTAATGCTTATGGTTTCTTTTTCCAGTATGACAGACTTAACCTGCTCAAAGTAAGAATATGTTTTTCCTTTTTCTTTCTTTTCCCCTTCCATTATACCCGTCTCTTGATTTTCACAGTTCTCATCCCCCTGTATGCTGACTCTCAGTGAGTTGAAAAAAAAGGTAAATTAAATTGAAGATAGATTTAAGGACTCAGATAGTCTCCCTTCTCTTTGGACCTCCTGTAGTCTGTTCTACCTGCAACACAGGGGTCAGGGAAAGGAATCTCCTCTTGTTTAGGACACTTTGTGGAGGCAGAAGATGAGGCTTGGATGTCAGTGTAATTGTATGGGAAAGCTTAAGATGGAGGAGCCGTAGAGCTCCTTTACAGAGGAGCCATGGTTTGGGGAAATTCGAATATGAGGGGGAAAAAAAAAGTACTGCAATTAATGCAGCAGAGGGGGATGAAACCCTGTTGCAGTGTGCTGGCACCACAACAAGTGCACCCTGATTTAGAAGACGCAGTGACAGCAGTGTCTCTGTTTTCTCCGTGCCAATTATAGTTTGGTTATGATTTTTTTTTCCCCAGGAATTTCTGAGTTACGCCTTTTGCTCATTAAGGCAGACAGATGGCAAAACAAATCTGCAGGAAAATCACTCTATCTTAGACCCTGTGCTCCTGAGGACAAGGTGGTGTGTACATGGATTAAGATTAATTCCCCTGATTCTTTTTTCTTTTTTTTTTTTTTTTAGTATAGGCTGAATTGCATAAGGCCTTTTTCTATGTCCTACTTGCAGCGAAGGATGACTTCAGTCAGACTCTTTATGAATGGAGGGTATGGCCAAGTGTGGAAAAGTGTAGGAAGTAAGAGGAAATTCATCTGGTTAGTTGATGAGCCATACTGTATATTCAGTTCTTCAGTTCATATTCTTTCCCAAAGATTTGGGGAAAGGCCTTAGAGGTGTTGTTCTTTTTACTGTCAAACTTGTGTATTTTGGTCTGTGGCATATACTGTGGTTCTGTGGGTTTTTTCCTTAGACACCAGTGCATGGAAAGTGGCAGAAATGCCCAAGGTTGCAAGGGATCCTGCAGAACTGTTGGCTCCGTGACTGAGATCCAGATGTCAGTGAGGTTGCCTGCTGGAGTGGCATATAGGGAGCACAGCAGACTGAAAGCAGGGAGGTCTAGGGCAAGAACAGTGTAAGCAACCCCATGTTTTCATAAAAATCTCTGGTCCAATCTGATCTCATTAACACTTTGCTCTTACTTTCCGATGGTAAACATCCTGTACGTCGTTGGTCCTGTTGTGGGCTATCCCAGTGCAGGTAGTTTCTGTGTTTCTGTGAATATGAACTTAACTCTGCGAGTGGAACTTCCACAGGCTCTGTTACAAGTTGGAGAACAGTTTTGTTTTCCTTCATATTCCAGACTGGGTATAAAGCTGTGAAAAATACTCCCAGTCCAAGGTCAGAAGCAAGATGACTTCCAAGAAAGAAATGCAGTGAAATATTGCTTCTGTCCGTGTCTATTGGACTCAACTCCCCCAGATGTGTTGTAGACATGCCAGTGCTGGCTGGGAGAGGGGGACGGGCAAGCTGTGTGGTTGCTGACACACAATGTGCCTGGCAATACACACTGTAGCTGACCACTGTTAGTGGTGAAGGGCTACAGTGCCCCCAAGCTTCATTGCCCGGAGGTAAATCCCCCCTAAAATGGGGGATGCCTCTATATTGTCATTTCTGCTCAGCTTCCTGAGATTGGAAAGCCAGCCTGACTGGAGTGGGAGTGTGAAGCTTATTTCTTCCTCTCTCTCTGCAGATAAATCTCACCTCCAGCTGAAAATTGCCAAGTGTGGCTTTCCAAGCTGAGCTAGCTTTTTCATATGCTCCGGTGTGACATGTGGCCTGTCCTCTCAGACCACCTGAAATGCCGTGATAAAGACAAAAAAAATCACATGATGCAAAACACTGTGCACTGACATTCTGAAAAAAACCCCGAAATTCCAGCCTTTTCTTTTTCTTGCTTAGCTTTTCAGGCGATTTTCTTCAGCAGTTTTCCTGGCTCTGTATGTGTCTCCCTTTTAAAATTTAAAATCCTGTTGAAAGTTTTTGCCTGATGGCTTTTGTGAGCAAAATCACGTCCCTCTGGCAGTTCTTGGAGTGCTTACTTGCACAGGGGCCGTTCCATGCAATGTGATTTTTGCAGCCCGGCCAGCAGACGGGGAAGAATGAAGCCTCTAAAGGAATGGCTGGCAGTGGCTCTGAGGGGCTCTCTGTTGCTAGTGGGCGCTGCTGTTCTGCACAAGTGGTGACAGCATGTGCCCGGGAGTTGGTGTGTGCGTGTGTGCGTGCATGGGGACATGCACACGTTATTAGCCTGGATTGTTTCCTATTATGGACTCGTGCTTCTGGATCTGTTCTTTGTTCCTGTAACTGGAAAGAGCTGTGTTAGAGCACACTGCGAAATCCATTGAAATCTTCTGTTTAATCCCACTTTCACTTCACTAATTATACGAAACAGATTGGACCTAGTTTCTTTGTCCGTCTTTCTTTTTGATCCTAAGATCTCTGTGCTAACTAATGCTTCTCTTTTATTTTGTCCTTACAGAAAAGCCAGAGTTGGTATAATGTAAGTACTCCAGTTTCTCTTGTCCCTGGGTGAATACGGGCTGGGTACCTGGGGCGGGGGGGAAGGTGCAAAGGGGCTTTGCGGTGGCACTGGCACATACGTTTCCAAAACGAGGAGATGGAAATGGCTCAGAACTGGTAAAGGAGGACTGACATCCTGAGGGAAAGGATGCCAGAGATAGAGAGCAAAAGCTTTGTCTTTTCACTCTTCTGATGATCTCCACATCCTTTACCTTCCGGTTTCCCAGCAGAGTTGGTCTTGATGTGGTGACAAGCAGAGCTGCCACCGTGCAAACCCTTTGCATCTCTCAGGGTGTTGTGGGGCGAGAGAGGAGTTGTGTTCTGTTGACCTCACGGAAATACAAACCATCTTTTGCTTCTGCCTTGATCTTATTTTCATTCTGCAAGCACGAGTGGCAGTGTTTGTGGTACAAAGCTGGTGGTGTGCAAATTTCCACAATCGGTGTCACCTTTGCACGGTTGAACCCCGGCCCCTCAGGCGCTCTAAAGGAGATACCAGCAGTACCTTGATTTTGTAGGGAAACGGGAGCAGCCATTCCCTGTTCAGCAACAATTCCCTCCTTCCTGCAGCCTGAAAGATTAGAATCGGTGATTTTGGCTGATAAAGTGTGGTCAGGTTTGACAGAGACATGAGACACAGACTTATTTACTTGCTGTATATAGTCAGCACCGGGATAGGAGCAAGGAGGGGAAAAGATGTGATCTCAGAAGCAGAGAGGCAAAGGCATTAAGAATGAAGTAGAAACCACGGTGTGCCAAACTGGTGGAGAAGTGGCAGATAACGGATTGGGGGGGTCAGGCACTTTGGGCAGACTCACAGGCCCAACCAGGCTGCAGCAAAAATGTGACTCTGTGGCCACTGCTAAAGGTGACTTTTGCTATTACACGAGAGCTGCTTCTGACTGTAGCTGCTGAGATCCATCCTCTGCTGCATGATGCTTTGCTGTGGTCTGCTTCTGTGGGTCTCTTGTGTTTTCATGTCCTCTCTATCTTATCTTTCTGTTCTCTTGTTTTTCCTCCATATATTTTCAGCATGAGAGACAGTACATCCGGAGAGTAAGCACTGGCTGCATTTTTTGTGGTTTCCCCCCCTAATTATTTTCCTTTAGAAAACAAAAATCCCCCTGTGTACTAGTTAGTAGAGACATTCTGGCCAGATAAAAGCAGCAATGTGGAAATACGGATAGGCCACAAACTCCAGGAAGGCAGTCAGTCCTACTTGGCAGTATTGCTACCATTAAAAATTTGCTAATGTGTCTTCTTGATATAGTTTCCCTTCTTTGCCGACTCATTCCAGGAAGGATTTTTCTGGCACTTGGTCATTCTGAGTCTTTTATTCCTTTCCCCACTGAGAGCAGCTCTAGAAATGACTCTCTGGAGGCTGCCACCCCTTCATGAAGCCTCACAATTTTCCCTCAATTTTGTTTTACCTCAGCTTCACTATGCTCAGAGCAAACACCCTCCACGTTGTTCTTAGCATCAGTTCAGCAGCCCTGGGTGCCAGGCACTGTACAAACACAAACCAAAAATACAGTCCTTGCTTCAAAGAGCACACAGTCCTCAAACATCCCCAGAGCATCGGTGGTCAGAATACAGGTTTTCTAAGGTGAATTCATTTTTTGCTGCTTTTAACTGGTCTTTTTGTCCTTGTAGTACAGTATCCATCTTTGCCAGTTGGAACCCTTCCTTTTCCCTCTCCTGGATTCCTTTTTCTCTACTTTTTCCTTAAGAAGCTATCAACTTTTCTCACCTTGTATGTTCTCTTTTTGATCCTACCAGTGCTTTTTTGGGATTGAAATCCCTCCCAGATTGAGAAGTGGGAGAAAAGGAGGGAATCAAGGTCATGGATTGGTTTGGCAGGAGACCTGCCCTTTCTTGGTCTTGGTGTGCTCTCTCTGCTTTGCTTTCCAGAAGACAAATACAACCAGGTCCAGGTGCACTGTGAGATTTAGAAAAGAATACTAGTTTGAGAATAAATATCCTAGACCTCATGGGGTTTGCTTTGTGTTCATGTCCTCATGGTGGAAGAGCAGACCATCACTGGGCTGGCTGAGTTCAGTAGCTGCGGAAAGAAAACATCCTTGAGGTGTTTCTTATGCCTTTAGTGAGGAACCACAGACATGGAGGCTCCGGTTTGGAAGAACTGTTATTCTTGCAGAGTAAAACTGTTGGTCAGCTGTGGTTTAGGCTGTGTATGCTTAGCCATCAGGATGCAGTTTGCGTGTCTACTTTGGGCTTTTGTGTCTGCATGTTGAATGATTGTTAATTGATTTATTATTTTAGAAATAACATTTTTTAAATAGACCTAAAACCCCAAATGTTCTCTGTAATTTTGTTTACTGAACCAGGGATGTGACTTACTCTGATGTGCTTAGAGAGGTGGGAAATCTGCGTTTCACATCTGTGATGAGATGAAGGATGAGGTCGCACTGGCTGTGAGGGTGGCAGGAACTCTACAAATTGGTAGAAGGAATTTGTCACCCAGCAGACGTCATTAGAATTAGAGACAAACTGGAGATATATTTTGCTGCCAAAAAGCTGTAAAAGCTTTTCACCTTTGTTCTTCTTCTCTCTGGGCTCCGGGTGCAAGGCCCCATCTCCAAGCATGGAGGAGCTCTTGGTTCTTGTGTCTGGAGATCAGAGATCAGTGTACAGTGGAGGCCCTGAGCCTGGCAAGTCTGCCGTGGTTTTTTTCTGCCTGCTTCTCTCTCAATTGGACTGTTGATCCTTCTTCCCTGACTGTTCCTAAATTAGGCTGTATGTCTCCAATTTTCCATAGCATTTTTAGCTTCCACTCTATAGCAAGGCTCGTTTCTGTAAGTTGCATCCTGTAGTGCCTGTGCTGGTAGATACCAGGCATCAGGAGAATGAGATGATCTTGAAAAGTTAGAGCAAACACAGTTGACAGCGGGGAAGAGGTGAGATTTATATCTGTCCACAAGGTTTTCAGTTTACTATTTAGATGCCAAGGTCTGCCCTACTCTGTACTCCTTTCCTTTGTGTTTACCTACACACATTCCTTTCACCTGCCTTCTCTTTTGCAATCATGCTTGAATTTCTTTCTTCTTATGGTTTCTCCCTGGAAGTGACCTGAACCACCCCCTCTCCACCTAGGTGCAGGATAGCCCCAGAGTGGTTAATGGGGGAAAAAAAATTACAGGGAAAAGACACTAAATGTCTCTTTCAGGTGTTTGTAAATATTACTAGAAACATTTGCTGTCCTAGTAGGTCTGAAAAGATCAACAAGAGGACGGTTCTGCCCACTTGTCTTTGGGAGAGCAAAGTCTGCACTGAGGATTGCACGGAGTGGGACAGGAGCCCTGCACCTGTGGTTCTGCAAACAAAAGCTGCCCACGCAGGGCAGCTCTCAGGCTGGCTTGCAGGAGGTTAAAGTCTCAAAAATAAATCCAGCCAAATAGAAGTAGGTAGCCACGTAAAAGAGAGAGCCCCAGGTTTTCCTTTGGGAAAACTGCGGCAAAAGCCTCTGCACTAGGAAAAAGGAGGTGGCTGAGAGTCCCCAGTGGACTGGGATGCTGTGAAAGGCCTTTCTTTGTGGAGACCTTTGAGCAGTGCTTGCAGCTTCTTAAGAACAATGTCAAGTGATCACAAGACTGAGCGCTATAAGAAATCAGCCTTTCCTGGTCTCGGTGTGCCATCTTTTTTTCTTGCAGTATGCTCTTGGATGCCTTGTAGATACCGGAGTGGAGGGGGAAACTCAGCTGTTGGAAAGAGTACAGTGTTCCCTGTGAAGACAAAGAGAGAGAAATTGTGCATAATTTTAGGGAGAACATCAGAAGCAGCTTTCCCATGAGTGGCAGCCCGAGTCTGATTCAGTAGCAGCAATAATGTAAATGAGGTTTATTGCAAAAATCCAGGCCTGATGATGAGTTAGCAAGGTGCTGAACAAACAGCCTTTTTCTCTGTAAATCAGTGCAATCATTTTTTAACTTCCAGTAACCATTTAATCAAACTATTTCTAGAGCAGTCTCATTCAGGTGTTTTTCATAGGCAGTTCCCCTCAGATTTTCCATAATTTTTGGTGTATGGATTACCAGGCCTGGCACAGTGACTATGCTGTAGAGGCACTCAATTAGAAGTGATCTTTTGGTGCAAGCACATGTAGTGATGAATTCAAATCCACTTTCCACCCCAAATGGCCAGTGATTACTTTGAAGCTTCCTCCTTCTGTTCATTCACTTTTAAAAAGAAAAAAAAAAAAAGAAAGGAATAAAATCTGAGAGACCAGACTGGGTTTTGAAGAAGTGCTATGGGACAGGTGGCCAGTTTCTTTGCTGGCATTAATCAGGATAGCTGTCCTGCTGTCAGTGGGGTCTAAACTCTCCCACACAAGCAGGGAAATGTATTCTGTTCTTTTCCAGTAGTTTCCTGTTCTGTCCAGAAGCAACATAAATCTTCCCTAAAGAGTTAAGAGCGAGTCCATCAGTCATGCAAATCAGATGAGATTTTCCTTCTCTCTTTTCTCTCTGCCTATTACTTTCTCTTCTCTGGTTTCTGTGCCATGTGCTGTACAAGACTATACCTTCCTCAGTTCCTGTGTTGTCAGATTTCCCTGCCCTGTTCCATGCCCCAGCAACAGTTGGTTTAAATTTCCTGTCCGAGGATTTGTTTGTGTATTGACAGGGATATCTTACCGTGGGGAGTCACCCTTTTCTCCCCATTTGCCCCGCTGAGTCTTTTCTCTCCACCCTTTGCAGTGCCATCCTGTCCTGTCTCTCTCTGTTTGCAGTAGAGTTAATGTTTGCTGTCTCCACCTCCAGGTTAGCTCTTCCGATGGCTTGTGCCATTCATCTCTGCGAAGGGAGGTGGGTGGCTGTGTAGACAGAAGCATCCTGGTGGGGGTTTTTTGGAAGTAATCCCATAGGCAGTTTCCAGCAAATAGGGTCATTCAGTAAAGCAATGCAGGTACTTCACAGATGTCTGTAATCCTAATTCTTTGTCCTTCCCAGGCTACAGAATTTTGTTTATTGTCCCCTCAGTCTTTATTGTCCCATACAGATGGATGTACTGCTTTCTTCTAACAGGGCTGAACGCAGAGACCTGTGTGCCATCTAGTACCAGCAAGGCTTTTGTGGTCCATCTGAGCAGAAAGAGAGCTTGTCTTCTCTTCCTGTCAGTGGGCAAATTGAAGTCACTGGCCCTGGAATGAAACAGCGGCTTTGCAGAGGCTTTGTTGCTCACTTGGGGTTTTGTTTTGTTTTGTTTTTTTTGAGATCCATGTGCCCAGTTTGTAAAGGAAGAATGAGGATTTTACTCCAGTATACGTGATTCCCCCCTCAGCACCATGGCTGAGCAGCGCTGGTGTCCTGGTGTGGGGTTTACCTGTGCATTTCTGCACTTGAGCAGAGAGCTGGGCACTCAGGGCAGAGGGATACAGGGATACAGGGAGTTCCAGCGCTCCAAGCCATCTTCCTGGGACCTGCAGGGACTTCATTTGCTGGAGCCTTCCTTTCCAAATGTCATTCATTTCTAATGAACGACACCTAGAAAGACCTATGCTTTTTGGGCTCAGAGATTGAAGGAAGCCCTTGCTCTTCCTTTCCAACTGTCATTCATTTCTAATGAACGACACCTAGAAAGACCTATGCTTTTTGGGCTCAGAGATACATAGAGGAGCAGGCAGAACCCTTGAGATTTCTAACTGTGTGGGTCTCACATGGCTGGTTTCTCACAGCTATATGCCTCAGACTGGTCTCTCCTTACTCCCCTTGTGCCTCTCCCAGCACACTCTGTCCAGCAACTTTCCATTACAGGAAACATCTGCTGGGAGGCAGGGCTGAGCCTGGGTTACTGCAGGGCATTGGCCGACAGAATTACCCAGCTACAGTAACTTAAAGCATGTGCGAGTCAGTTTGGTATCTTCCCCACCCGCTCCTTCCACCAGAAACCTTAACAAAGACTGAAGCTGCCTTTCAGAGCAGAGAGGGACTGGAGAGGAGAGCCCGAGGCAGGCACTGAAGGAATAAGAATAACTGCTTTTCTGGTTTCAAAAGGGGAGGAAAAAAAAAAGCGGCTGAAGTCTCTGAACTGTTTATCGTCCTGTTCGGTCCTGGAAGCTGCGGGCAGATCTGTGAATTGCAGCTGGCCCGCTGGGGGCCTGGCGGTCACAGCGCTTTCGGTGGCTCTCTCTGGCCGTCCTGGGCAGCGGGCTCCGGTCGGGAGGTGCAGATGCCTGGCACGGACCAGCCCGGGACTGCTCAGGCTGTCAGCACTCCTGCAGTGCTGCTTTAAGAGATGCCCACAGCAAGAAGCCGGTGAGACTGGAGCAGAAGAGCACGAAGGTTGCCCACCAGCCCGCTTACCCTAATGAGCCACTTTTTCAAAGTTCTCTGGAGGGCAAATCCTCTCTCAGATCTACAGAGGCTGCTAGGGCAGATGACCTGAATGTGAGCAGGAAAATAGGGGAAGGCACCTAAACTCCTGCCAAGCTGCTGTATCTCTTTCGACTTTGAATCTAAACAAGAAGCGGTGACAGCAGGAACAGGAAAAGCAGAGTTTGAGGACACGGGGAGCTGTGCAAGTGCTGAGGGAACGCTATGGATTCCTTGCTGGAGTGCGGGGCTCTGTGGGATCTCGTGCTGGATCAAGAGCTGCCTTGTCTGCTGTGGGACCTGGAGGGGCTTGTCGACTTATCGCAAGACAGTGTCAGCCCTGGATCAGATGAAATTCCAGCTGTGAGTGTCTCTAAACTGAGCCGTTTGTCACTGTAACAGAAGTTGTGGTGCTAAGCAGAAGTGGCTGTTGTAGGACAGGCTTTAGACAGGTCAGAACATCCCTTACTGCGGGGAAGGGAGGGGAGTGCCCCTCCGCATGGAGACTGTACTGCTAAGTTGGGTTGCTTTAATGCATTGAACCCAAAGCTCAGAGCTGATTACAATCTCCCTTCTCCCCTCCTTTCCCATCTTGTCTGCTTGTCCCAGGAAATCTTGGGTTTGGGCTCTTGCTGGAGCCCATCTCTGACCCAGATCTTTTCCAGATGTTCAGGCTAGAAGTTTGGTGAGTAAAATTCATATTTCTGTCATCTGCTGGTTAGCAGATTTTACTCAAAAGTAAGATACTTTCCTTTAGGCCCACAGGACTGGAGCAAATACTTGAAGTGCTGAGCTGCTGTTAAAAAATACTATTTCTAGTTCATTGAATTGGTGTGAGGAAGAGGGAATGCTTTTGGGGGTGGGGTTTGCCTGTGTTTCCTTCTTTGATTTGACAGCATTTGCAATTTTGTAAGGCTAATGCTAAATAAACTTCCTTATTTCCTCCCTCCCCCGTGACCCCACCAATGCCATTCTCAAACAGAAGGTATTCTGATCTTTTGAGGTCCTTGGTGGGAGGCTCTGAGTTGTGCCCATCTTTACACTTTGGGAGATTTGTGTCGTGCACTTTGATGAGATAGGAGAGGGTTGTTGAGAGGAAATGGAGATAGTGAAGGAAGAGGTTGTAGCCCAGGTTGCTTCACCTTCTCTACATTTGTGGGAGAAAGAACGTGATAGATTAGATGGGAGATACAGGCCTCCTGAATTTGCACCTGCCTTTATTTCAGTCAACTTTGCCTTCAAAAGGTGTTTTGGCTCTTATGAGCAGCTCTCAGCGTGGGCATAGTATGTTGGAGGCGATGTGACGTGGACAGAGTCATGTTAGAGTTTAGTAACCACCAGAGAGGAGGCAGCTCCTGGTCTCCCTCCTGTCAACAGCACCCTTTTCTCTGACGCCTTCCACGAGGCTAAGTGTCTGCAGAATAAGCATAAAACACAGTTGAGTCTCTGCGAGGGCCTCTTTCAGCCACAAAAGTGTACTCACTACGCCAGGGGCTGGTTGTGTGTTCACTGGCTGCCAGGTGGAGCACTTGATGGAGAGAGGAACGGGGCTGACTGCATTAGTCCTGGGCTTTTGATGGCAACGATCGTTCAGGTTCCTCTGGCAGGGCTGCAGCTGTACTCAAGCATCTATTTTCTGGGGTTGCTGCGCTGTTCCTGGGAGAGCTGGGGATTGGTGGCAAACTGATGCATTGCGAACAGAGCATGTGTCATACCTTGTGCAGTCTGGGATTGCAGGAAAAGAGACTTCTCCTGCAGCCACAGCTTCTGTGCAGTTCTGGTTTGCCACCTAGCAGATGTGGGTATGGCCCTTCTACTCTGCACTTGCTCTTCCAAGTCAGGTTCTCCTCTTCTCACATAATGCACTAAATCCCAAATCCTCCCGTCTGTGTGTCCGCTGTGATGGGAGCTCCTAGCCTCATGCTTTGTAAGTGCATCTGCTCCCCCTTCTCCTTACCAAGGTGTTCCTGTTTTCCCACTCCGTTTCTCTGTAACTCATGCCTGCCCCTCTCTTTAACAGGCGCTCTGTTATTTGCAGGTGTTGAGTCCAACATACAAACAACGGAATGAAGATTTCAGAAAACTCTTCAAACAGCTTCCTGACACGGAGCGCCTCATCGTAGGTAAGGTCAGCCCCTTGGTGCAGCGCTCTGTGGCGCTGGCCCTTGGTTTGGGGACGGAAATGCAGCACCCGTGCGTGCAGCTTTTTCTTCAAAGAGATTGTGCCACCAAGGGACAAGCCCGTTGTGTCTTTCTTGGGCACACATGGAACCCCTCCTCACCTTTTCCGTTGGGTTTCATTCATTTTGCTTCAGGGAGAGCAACGGTGACTTCTATCAGTTATGGCTCCGTTTCCTCGTGATTTCAGGAGCATGTTTTCCTCCACAGTGCTCCCCCAGACCTGACAGTGTGTTAGTGTGTGAGCTCTTTCCTCATTTGGCCAGGATTGCATGTCTCAACGTGCATCCTACTGAGCTTCCCTTTTTTCCTAACATCCCTGATGCTCCCTGCTCACACATGACTGCCCTTCTTGTACCCATTTGGGCTTTGGCCTTGCAGCGACTGCCTGGTGCATTGCATCTGCTCTTTTATCTTATGTAACTGGTGATCTCATACCGTGTCTGAGTGTTGAAAGATGCACAGCCTGGCGGAGGAATAGAAATTGTTTAGGGTGCTTAAACCGGGAGAGAAATGAACAGTGGCACTAGAAGGTGAAAAGGAAAAGACAGATTAAAATCTGGAAATAGTACATAGGATGCTACAGAATGACCAGATAATGAGGAAAGATCATCAGTCAGTAAGAGAGATGGTCCGTGACATGCCCTTGGGCAGGAATCATAACCTGGTGGACAGAGCAGGAGCTGTGGCTCAGTTAGTTCTGGCTCTGCCTTTGACTTTCTCCAGGTTTGTGTCAAGTAGCTTCTTCTCTTGATGCCGCTCCTTATCCTCACCTTTAGGCTGTCCTGTCTTCTGGTTTTGGTGCTCCTAAATTATCATCTGTTGTCCTCCCACAGATTACTCATGTGCGCTACAAAGAGACATTCTCCTGCAGGGCCGCCTCTACCTCTCTGAAAACTGGATCTGCTTTTACAGCAACATCTTCCGTTGGGAGACACTGGTAAGGCTGTCAGACTGCCGCATTGAGCATGCCTTTTATGTCAGCTTATTTGCTGACTTGGCTTTAAAAGCGCTCTTTCCAAGGTCTTTCTCATCAGTGTCTCTCTTTACCTGTGTTATTTTTTCTGCCTTCCCCTTTCTGCATGGCTCTGACTGTAGCTGACAGTTCGCTTGAAGGATATCTGCTCGATGACCAAGGAAAAAACAGCACGGCTCATTCCTAATGCCATCCAAGTTTGCACTGACACTGAAAAGGTACATCCTTGAAGCCTCCACCTCTGGGGCCACCCTTAGGGCTGTCAGGGGCCGGGGAATATAAGGGTGTTGCGGGGTTTTTCCACACTGACTGCTTGTGCTACCTGGGGCTTGGGAGGAAGCACCAAGGGAAGAGGGCTGGGTGCGGAGCTTCTGCAGACCTTGGGCTGAGTCTGGAGCACACGTAGCTTGTGTGTGGGGCTGAGTAGGAGATCTGGGTTATGGTAACATATCTCTAATGGAACTTTTCTGTGCTCAGACTCACTTCTGTGGGTGAGAGGCTCTCAGCCTCTCTGGGAGGCCTCCATGGGCTTCAGTCTGTGCCCAAGAAGTGAGCTGTGCTGTGTGGCGTGCTCAGTCCTTCTGTGAACGGTAGCTGGAAAGTGATCCAAAGAGGCTTGTCTTCTTTTTCCCTTTTTGGGCCTTTTCTGAACTAATTTTTTCTCTCTATCTCTTCCCATTCAGCACTTTTTTACTTCCTTTGGGGCTCGAGACAGGACGTACATGATGATGTTCAGACTCTGGCAGAACGCTCTCCTTGACAAGGTAAGAGTTGGGGGTGGGATGAAAGGGAGGTGATGAATCTATGCAGAAGCATAATACCTGTGCCTAACAAATATGCATAAAAAGACCTGGGGACAGTAAGTGCAGGTGTTTAGGCAGAGCAAGTACATAACTGCAGGTTCAATTCCCTTTTTTTGCCTGGAATTCTATGTACGGGCATGTCTCGCACACACAGTAGATGCCACTTTGCCTCTGCTGAGGTGTTGAAGCGTGTGCCTCAGGGAGGAGTTTTTTTGAGGTCTGTAATTCAAGTGAAACCAGCCCAGAAGAAGGCAGTTCAAAACGCAACAGAAATAGCTCACTGAACAGGCAAAGCCCTTAGTAGGTCTGTGCTTCAGAAGTGTAGAGTTCAAGATAAAACAGAAAAAGAGCATGTGTTCAGGGCATCCCAAAACCAGATAAGAGCAATGGTAGGAGTGGGGTGCACTGGGCAAGGGCTCAGTGGGTTGGATTTTAAAATAAAGCCAGGATGTGCACCTGCTGTGCCAGAGGCTCCGTATGTGCTATATTTGATCATCTGAGTATCTGTTCTGCAGTCCATTGAGTATTTCTGGCCTCGCAGCAGGAGTAAGACTCATGAACTGATGTTACCGTGCTACTGGCGTTGCGAGATGTTCCGGCTTCAGTTCGTACCATACTTGGAAGGCTTAAGTAATCAAGCACCCAGAATACCCTGTCCTGAAAATCGGGGTAGTATTTAGTATGCAAAAGGATCGCTTTGCATTGGGCAGCTTGTGTTGCTACCCTATGCTGTAATTTGATCAACCTTTTGAAGCTCCTAACAAAATTCAGTGCCCTTGGTTTCAAGGTCAAAGCAAACAGGGACTGAGATGTGGAGTGACAGAGACAAACTCTTCCAGAGCTTTTTCCAAGTGTATGATCCGTGCCTGGCAGGAGAGAGGGAGAAAGAACCTACTCCATTTTTCCTGCTGAGATGTGTGAATTAGAAGTGGATGTGGGAAGAAGGTGAAACAGACGTTTTTCTTAGATTTCTCATTAGATTTTTTCCCCATGCTTTTGGTTGCTGCTTTTGGGAGCTAGATTAAAAATTTCCTGCCTTATTCCATGCAGTAGCTATGGGAAGAAGCTCAAAGCAGCAACTCAGAAAAAGTTCACTAGATTTGTTTTCCCTCATTACCAAGAAATCTTTGTCATTGGTCATAAATTTCTCATGGGTAAAAATTCATCCCCTTTGATCCTCCACATATTTAAATCACAAGTTCTCCTGCCCCATTTCTTAAGAACCTCAGAACACAGTCATATGGTGATCAACTGACCCGTGTTCCTGAAAAATTGAGCTTTTTTATGAATGATCTTGATAATTCATTTTCTGTTATTAGCTGGAAGTATATACAAGCTTTTCACAATAGTATTTGGTGAGACAAACTCTTTTGGATTTTAAACTACAACAGGAAATGTTATTCTTTGTTGCTATTTTAGATAGTTTTCCCTGCAGCTGTAATTCTTTAGGCAGCTTTAATTTAAACAAACTTGGAGGGGAAAAAACCTCATAAGGCGTTGGGGTTTGGTGTAGTAGGAGGCATTAAATGGAGACACAACAGGAGAGGCAGGGAAAATACATGGGGAGGGAAATGCAGGGTTACTGCTTACATGATTACTCTCACTTCTCCTTTCAGGGCAAGGAATATAATAGTCCTGACAAGGTAGTTCCAAAAATTCATTACATCTCAGTATTCTCAGTGCTGTTCTCTGTTCCTTCTTTTAGCCTCTCTGTCCAAAGGAGCTCTGGCACTTTGTCCACCAGTGTTACGGGAACGAGCTGGGTCTGACCAGTGATGATGAAGACTATGTGCCTCCTGATGATGACTTCAACACAATGGGGTGAGTGAGGAAGGGGTAAAATCTGCCTGTGATGAAGAAAAGATGGCCTCAGGAGAGCAGGAGTCCTGATATATTACGTACCTCACACCTCAAACTGGTGATTGTCCGTGGTGAGAGATCCTGGGTTCTGGTCAAATGTTTGCCTTTCAGTTTGTAATGTCTAAAAAGCTGAAAGCATGGCATTTCCTCCTGGAAGTCGGTAGGAACTGAAATTCCTGCCTCTCTACTTGCTGAGCTAGATGAGCCAGCCATCTGTAAATGCCAAAGCATCCCAACCACAGCATGCTACACGGTCAGAAGGGGCTGATGCTTGTCGGTCTTGGAAAGTTTGGGCATGATCCTCCCTGTACTGAGCCATTTCTGCTTCCGGTCAGACTGGAAACTTCATAGAAGTATTCTTACTTGCTCTGTGTGTCCAGTTGTAGCTGTACTGAGAGGGGTAAATATAAAAACCTGTGTTCTCTGTGGCGTCTCAGCTACTGTGAAGAAATCCCCGTGGAAGAGAATGAAGTCAACGACAGCTCCTCCAAAAGCAGCATGGAGGCCAAGCCAGAAGCTAGCCCTCAGCTGCCAAAGAAATCTGTCACTGCCAGCACACTGACATCTACGGGAAGCAGTGAAGCGCCAGCCTCGGTGAGTGTTCTTCCTCCCCTGCACTGGGAGCCCTAATCCTTTTCTCTGGGACCCCTTAAATGTACGAGGTAACTGTTTGCCCTGCAGCTGGCCAGAGACCTCCAATCCGTGACATCTGTCAGCATGGCATTTGCCCAAGAAAAAGTGAGCAAAGCCAGGAAACCGGGACTCTCAGCAGTAACAGCATTTTCCTTTCTGTACTTTTAGATGAAAAGAAATGGAGTGCTGGAGATAAAAAGGTCATAATTTCTTCTCTTCCTTCAGTTATTCTCTAGGAAACGGTGTGTGCCCTCACAGTGTTACGTCAGAGCAGACCTTGTTTAGATATAACCGCAGATCTTCTGAGCTGCACTGGGCTTGTTCAGGGGCAAACCCAGAATTGTTTGTGTTCTTGTCTGAACAAACACAAAGCCTTGTGTATGTCCCAAGCTTGAACTGTTCTTTGAGAGGAAGTGATCTAACGTGTCCATGTGTTTTACAAACACCATAGGGTAACCTTCCTCCTCTCTGTATTATTTGATTTCCAGACATGTCGAGGCCAGATGTTCAAAGGTATGAAAATTGGCCCACAGATGTAAAGTTTTCAGAAATAACCCCCAATTTCCAGGTGCTGATCTTGTCCTCATTATCCTCTCTCTGTGCTGCAGTTTGATGGAGTGCTACCAGAAGAGGAGGAGGCAGTGGCAGAGAGTCCTGTGGAAAAAGACATTGGCATTGCAAATATCATGGGAGAGAAGATAGAGATCATTGGCCCCGTGAACTCCCCTTCCCTAGACTTCAATGACAACGAAGACATTCCCACTGAGCTCAGTGACTCCTCAGAGACCCATGATGAAGGTATGCGGGGAAGGGCCATGCCATCAGTCTTTCTCCTGTCTTTCTAGTGAAGGACTGGAGTGGCAAATATTGAATTCCTTTTCTGGACCTTAAGAGTTCAGAAAATGCAAAGAATTCCCATCCCGGGCTGCAGGAGGTGGACTATTTGGAAGGATGTCCTTAAAATAACCCATGTAGTTAATTACTGCTTGTGACGTTCCAACTATTGTCCTGGGATGAGTGGAGGAAAAGGGTTAGAAGTACATCCTTTGGGTTCCTTCTTCAGAGGGTAGAACACTAAGGTGCCTGGTACTGTGAAAGCACAGCCTCTGATGTTGGCACGGAGGGTGATGGCTGGGGCTTGTGGGCTTGTTTCCCCACAGGGGAAGTCCAAGCCTTTTATGAGGATCTGAACGGCCGTCAGTACGTGAATGAAGTGTTCAACTTCAGCGTGGACAAACTGTATGACTTGCTCTTCACGGACTCCCAGTTCCAGAGGGACTTCATGGAACAGCGCCGGTTCTCTGGTAAGCTGCTGGAGCCCGGTCACTGATGGAGGCTGCGTTTCCTGCGGGGTGGAGAGGCCTCTCCAGAAGGAAGGTCTTTCACTGAATTTCACTGAATTTCTAGAGTTGGAAGGGACCATAGAGATCATCTAGTCCAACCCCCCTGCTGAAGCAGGATTGCCTAGAGCTAGAGCATGTTACTCAGGAGCATCCAGGCGGGTCTTGAAAATCTCCAGAGAAGGGGACTCCATGACCTCCCTGGGCAGCCTGTTCCAGGGTTCCGTCACCCTCACTGTGAAGAAGTTTCTCCTCATATTTGAGTGGAACCCTTTATGTTCCAACTTGTGCCCGTTGCCCCTCGTCCTCTCAGTGGGAACCACTGAAAAGAGTCTGGCTCCCTTGGTCTAGAAGGTCTTGGCACATGCCTTGAAGGTGTAACTTTGCCTGGCACTGTGAAGAAGTTTCTCCTCATATTTGAGTGGAACCCTTTATGTTCCAACTTGTGCCCGTTGCCCCTCGTCCTCTCAGTGGGAACCACTGAAAAGAGTCTGGCTCCCTTGGTCTGGCTGGTCTTGGCACATGCCTTGAAGGTGTAACTTTGCCTGGTGACAGAGGGACTGGGTAATATTCTGATTAGATGTTGGGACAGCTGTAGTCTGTACTGATGACAGTAATCAAAAGCAGGTAGAACCACCCTTGTTTGGCTATCTAGTTTTATTTTCCAAGAGCCGGATCTAAGTTTGTGGAAGAAGCAGATGTTTATTTTTTAACATCAGTTAAGGCCTGATCCTGTGTTCAAGGCTTAACAGTGTGAGGAAAAGCTCTTCCAGCTTCACACTAGACACTGGCATGGACTGTGCAGTGGATGATGCAAAGAGAGAGTCCCTTGGCATGCTGTATCCTCCTGACCCTGTAGGTTTGCTGAAGGAGATGTGTCCCCAGCCTCTCCCCTTTTCCTTGCACTTCTAAGAGAGGAAAATACATTTAGTACAAGAGACCTTTCTTTTGCATTTGGTTGAGCTCTAGTGCTTCTGCAGCCAAGCTCTCCAAGGGGAAGGAAATACTGTCCTGAGCTTGATTATACAGTTATGCCTTTCCCGAGGGAACTGAACCGAGGTCCCTCTCCAATTACTTGAATGGAATATTGTTTTGTCCTCTCAGATATTATCTTTCATCCCTGGAAGAAGGAAGAAAATGGCAATCAGACCAGAGTGATCTTGTATACCATTACCCTCACCAACCCTCTGGCCCCCAAAACTGCCACTGTCACTGAGACACAGGTATGTGAAAGGGGAGCAGGGGTGTAATGCTTTGGAGAAAACAGATCTGTGATTTATTTTCTGGTCTTAGGCATGCTGCTTTGCGTAGTCTCATTCTCCCTATCCATTTCTTTTTACACATTTTTCTTGTATTAACTTGCTACCCAGTGTTGCTGCAAATATGAATAGCTAATCCAGGCTTTTATATTACTGGTGAGGACAATTAGCTGACCTTTTTAAAAAGGGGAGCATCTGCAACACCCGGAGGGGCCAGGCCAGCTATATTTAGTAGGGCCTGCAGCTAGAGAGGGAGGAAAAGTCTCCTTTGATGTCCAGAGATATGTTTAAGTGGCCAAAGCTAAATGCTGAGTTAGCTCAAGGGGATACTAAGAGGGAGCCAAGGAGAGATGGGGCCCTGAGCATTACATTTCAGGGAGAGGAGAATCCCAGCATCAAGGTGTGCCCTGCAAGGATGGGATGAAGCGTGCTGTTCGGAAGCAAAGACTGGGTACAGGGAAGACTAAAGAAAGACAAGGGGAGAGCAAAGTGATGGGCAAAGGGACCAGTACACTTTCAGGCAAGCAAGGACGTGGCCTATTTTACTCTGAATTTAGGGTCAAACCACCGAGACACACTCTGCTGTGTCCTCGCTGCAGAGGTAAGTGGAAATAGTCTGGGAGAGAAGCCATGCTTTTGCATTTGGATCTGCAGTTCACTGTGTCTGTCCCCTTTGTGAAGTTTGTTCTGGGGCAACGAAAGAACCAGATCAGAAGCCCTTAGAAGAAGTAATTTACATGTTCTTATAGTGGTTAGAATCACAGAATAATTTACACCAGAAAGGACCTCTGATCAAAACAGGGCCACCTCTGATTTTAGGTCAGGTTGCTCCCTGAGAGGCCAGATGTCAGCTTAATGAGAAGAGGTGACACTTGCAAAGGTCCCAAAGAACTGGCCCTCACGTGGCAGTGTGTGTAACTCTGACAGAAAATACTGGAGGTTTGAGCTGCTGGAACGGAATGCCCCTTTTGAAATATGCCCCTGGGAGACATCTGAGTGAAACCCTTGGTTTCCTTGAGTGGGCCCTCCCTTAAATGAGAGCCGTACACAGAAGAATTGCAGAGATGGGGCTTGGGCGTGGGTGTGTCTCTTCTCCAGGGGTAAAGTCTAGTAAAGGTGCCAGTCTATCAAAGCCATGTTCTAACCAGACTAATAGTTGCCTTGCATGCTGTCTTTTATGCAGACAATGTACAAAGCCAGCCAAGAAAGCGAGTGCTATGTCATAGATGCAGAGGTGCTAACTCACGACGTCCCCTACCATGATTATTTCTACACCATTAACCGCTACACGTTGACTCGTGTTGCCAGAAACAAAAGCCGACTCAGGTACACTTCTTGTGGGATAAAGAGCTTTACTGACGACCAAAAGTCACCTTGGGGTGGGAGTTGTGCTCTTTGGTGTGGTAGAAGGGTTTGGGGAGAACTTAGCCTTGTTTCTGTGTCCTGTTTCTGGAACCCTCCTATCACAAAGAGTTACCGTAGGGGCTACTGCCTGCTGTGGTGGCATCGAGCAAACACTAGATCTGATGCAGAGCACTTACAGCTGAGTCAGGGAGAGGATTTACAGACTTTTCTTGCCCCCATATTGACAGCAGTGGTTTGCAGGGCCAGTTGTCGCACACAGGACGTACTTTCCGGGACTGTGCCTCTGAGAGGCACTGGAGGGACAAGCAGAGGAATTTGGTACCAGGCAAAGCCATAGGCTTTTGTGTTTGACTCTATAAGTAAGCTAAATGTCTGCCTGCCACGTGGCTGAAGGTCTCGGGAGTCCTCTCAGGGGAAGCTCTCTTGAGGCCTTCCTGCCACTGCCTTGGGAAGGACTTTTCATGCAGTGCTTCTCCTCGAGAGACGCAAAGGGCTGAGACCATTCCAGAAATAACAGTGTGCATGATTACTTCTCATATTTACAGTGATTAGGATTGTGAATTGACATCACCTTCAGGAAGCAAAACTGGGAGAATGACTTTCCTTTCTTCACATAGGGTTTCCACAGAGCTACGATACAGGAAACAGCCTTGGGGGCTGGTGAAATCCTTCATTGAGAAGAATTTTTGGAGCGGGCTAGAAGATTATTTCCGACATTTGGGTAAGAGTGGCAGTGGCTGGATCTGCAGCAGTGACCCACAGTCAGTGGCACCTTCCATACTTTATGCACGTCTCCCTGCAGGAGGGCATCCCTCTGCCAGCCTACTGGGGCTCAGACCTCGGAGCAGCTTATGGAAGGGGCCAAGCAAAGTTATTACCATGGTGTTGGTAGCACTTGAATTAATCGGGTCATCAAATCCTGCTCTCTGGCAGGAGCGCAGGCAGCCTGGGGGCAGTGTTTGGCAGAAGGTGTAAGGGATGTGGAGCGTGTCCTCTGGTATGGGCCTCTTGGACCCTGCCAGCTTGTTTGGTGCGGCACCCGTGCCGTCAGAGGGCCTGACTCTGTATCTCTGCGAGGCCAGTGCCACTTGCATTAAGTGCTTTCCCTCGCCATCTCTGCAGAGAGTGAACTGACCAAAACGGAGAGCACGTACCTGGCTGAGGTCCACAGACAATCCCCCAAAGAGAAAGTGAGCAAGCAATCGACCGTGCGCCGGAGGAAACGGGCCCATGCCCACCTGCGGGTGCCGCACTTGGAGGAGGTGCTGAGTCCCGTCACCACCCCCACGGATGAGGAGGTTGCGCATCGAATCAAGCATGTGGCAGGTGAGGAACTGCAGACCCCTCACGCCTGGGGACGGAGAGCCGGGTGCTCCTGGTGAAAAACTGGAGCTTTGTTCAGGGAGGGTTAATGGGAAGAGGGGCCAGGGCTTCCCAGGGCAGGGAGGATGTATTATGGTTGAGTGAGGGGGAGGGGTGGGTAGAGGGATGAGGGTTGCCCTCCCCACAGGACAGCACTTCCCACTCTAAACACATCGTTCTCCTCAGGTTCCACTCAGACACGGCACATCCCTGAGGAGAGCCCCAGTGGCTTCCACCTGCAGAGTGTCTCTAAGCTGCTCCTTGTCATCAGTTTTGTGTAAGTGCTTTTTTTTGCTTTCCTTCACAGTCAGCTTTTAACGACATTTGATTCTTTCCTGTTTCTGATGTTCTGTGCTCCCTCATGCCAGTTTTTTTCTCTCATATATTCCTCTCTGGTCCCAAACTTTGTGCAACACGGAGGAGAGAAAAGCAACGACAGGCAGAAAAGAACGAACTAAAATTTCCCCCAAATGCCCCATCAACTGTTTTGTCTGCCTTGATCCCACCCTTTGCCAGTACTTGTCTGGCCACTTAGCTGACTCTGTAGGTTCTGGATCTTATTTTATCAAAGTTCTCTCCTTTCCCCTCAATTTTGACCTTGTTTTAACCAAACACGGCTTTCATAGACCTGGGAGTCCTAAATTCAGGCCAGCTCTGCTGTCTGAGGCACAGGCAACGTTGATAGTGGCGCGCAGGGCGAGGGGCAGCTGTGCAAGAAGAGGGTAGTCAATAGTTAAAAAGAGAAGAAATCCAACAAGTAGAATCTTTTTTATTTCAGGGACTCAGTTAAGAGATTTTCAGTAACATCTTGAAACTGTGGGGTTTTTTATTTATTTCAAGTAAGTCGTTTAATGGGATCTGCTGACAAACTAGCTGTTATCATGAAAGGTGACCATCCAAAGCTGTCTGGGAGTTACTGGGCTATCCCAACGGGGCTCAGGGTATGTGAGGAGTCTTGTCTGTTACTTCTTTCCTCTGGTCTGGGAAAACCTATTCAGGGCTGGGTCCTGGGCAGTGATTTTGACAAGAGATACCATCTCAGAAAGAAGCTGGACCACTTAGAGATGATTTCTACAAAATAAGGGTAGAAACACATGAAGCAAGAGAGATTGGCATGAATTTCACCAGTTCAGCAGCAAGAACTACGTTTGGTTTGGGTCCCTTTTCTGCTCTCAGCTGTCAGTCCAGGGCTTGGCTGGCTGGATGTGTGCCCACAGGGAGCTGGGCACCGGCCCCTCCTGTCCCTGTGCCTCACTCCTTGTGCCTAAACCCAGGTGTATTCACTGTTTCTGTGGGGCTGACAGGAGCTTTCCTGTGTTAGAGCTGCAGTGGTTGCTGGGCAGGGCTGGGAAGCTGTATGGTCTGTAGGAGCGATCCCAACAGGACAGGTTTTCTCATCGCTTAGGGAAGGGAAACACACTTAACCCCAGAGAAACAGCAGAACTTGGGCTCATTCTTTTCTTTAACTCAATCCACCTTTCAGCGAGGTGGGAAGAACCTGAGATTTGCAGGCTGAGGTTACTTTTAAAATTGAGCTCCTTTCTGCATTTCCTTTTCCTGGGGCTGGGGGGGTGGATATGAAGACTGCAGGGGTTTGCAGCAGCAACCCAGCTGGTTGCTGGAATGATAAGCAAGGTAATGTCACGATGAGAAGATAGCCTTGTGCCATCTTCTGTGTCTAAACTTTGGCTAGGAAGGCACAAACCTTTATAACAGTCTTTCCTGCCAGGCCACTAGCTTAGCTTAGAGTGGTCAGAGAGCCCTCCAGAATGTTTCCAGAACAGTCTTCTGGCCGGTGGCCATCCGCCTGACTGAAATGGGTGATAGTGGGCCATTCTTCCAGCAAAATAGCTGCACTATTCAGAGCCAGGCACAAGCATGTCATTTTGGAATCTGTTCCCTGCGTGTGGCTGCCGGGAGGAGCGGCAGTGCCCATGCGTGGCGGCGGTGGGGTGAGAGGAGAGGAACGGTGTCCGGTCCAAGCGCTGGTGTGTTCCCGTGGCCGGAGCTGGTGCCCGCAGGCTGCGACCTGTGCTTACGTGTCAGACAGTGCCCTGCAGGGGGGAGCTCTGGGCTTGTCTGCCAGAGCTACACACAGCTCACCTTCTGCCCAGCGAGTCTCACCATCAGTCACATGCACACGGTTATTTGTCTGTCCTTCCCGCCTCTCTTCCCACTGTTCTTTCTTCCCTCCTCCCCGCCCCATAGATCTTCTGCGCTGTCTATGAGCCTTCTCCGCTCAGCCCAGTTTCTCCTGTTCTGTGTCAGTCTGTTTCTAACCTGCAGCTCCTCCGTCTTTTCTCTTCCCTGCTCCCATTAGGATCTGTTTCAGGTACTGTCTCTCTCTTTTTTTACCTCTTTACCCTCCCCTTTCCCTCCCTTTCTCTGCATTCGGCTCATCCGCTCACCCAGCCTGTTCTGTCTGATCCGTCAGCCCTGTCTTTCTCTCTGTCCATCCTTCTTGCTCACACATTTCTCCCACAAGGTGAAATTTTGGGTTGTGATCACCTGGCCCTTGCTCAGATTAAGTCCCCACTCACGTACAGCGTGGACCTGGGCCCCAGACACCACCTTAAAGCCCTGGGTATTATTTTCCCAGGTGTGACTGGCCGGCAGAGGGCTACGAACTGCTCCTACTAACCTGAGTGTCTTCTTTCTTTCCAGTCTGGTGCTGCTGGTCATTCTTAATATGATGCTGTTCTACAAACTCTGGATGTTGGAATACACCACGCAGACGCTCACAGCATGGCAGGGCTTGCGGCTACAGGAAAGGTACTCGCACACCTGCTTTGTCTTTCCTTATTTTTATATGATTCTATGGATGTTAGAGGCTTTCCCGGAACAGCCAAGCTCCGGGCTCTCTTGCAGATTGCTTCCTTCGTAGAAATTGGTATAAATTAGATGAAGCAGGTAGTTAAGGTGAATTTGTGGGGCCATCAGCCTTTCCAGATCTGAAGCTGCTGAACCGTTAAGGCAGCCTCTGCTTCTTCCCAGTGCCCTGTGGAACAGAGGATGCTCTACGAATATTCTGCAATCTTGGGCCTGGGTTGTCACCTCCCCTCCTTTGATGGCTTAAACTTCCCTCTGTATGAAAAGCAGCGTCTTAGAAAGGGCCCCTTGGACTCGGAGGAGAATTTGGGCCTGTGAATTGTTAGGTGCGTGTTCTGAAAGATGTGGGTCCAGGTATCAGCAAGTTGTTGGAATGTGGGAGGAAGAGAGAACATGGGGAGGGCACAGGGCACTCCTAAATGTTCCCTGGAGGTGCTGGATGACAATAGTGTAGTGTGATTGCAGATTGATTTAGTTTCTTTACTAATTGGTAGCGTGGGACCTTGTCCAAGGCTTTTTGGACATCGTGTTTGAGTATAGTGTGCAGCTGGTGTGTGCTGGGAGGTGTAGAGCTCCAGGCTGTACAGCAGCATTTCCTTTTGCAGAAACCATGCTGAAAGCCTCCAATCAGGTAGAATTTATTGTTGTGATCAGTCTTTATTATTCTATAGACTCCCCCATCTTGTCCAGGGTCAAAGGCAGAGCTGGCAGGCTGCATCCCCCAGGCTGTGCTCCACAGCCCCCTGTTGTAGATGCCATTGGAAGCGGTGACCTGACATCCCATAGTTGGTTGGTTATAATGATGGCCAGCAATTTTGGTTTGAATTCCTTCAGGCATTTTTAGGTGAATGCTGGTTTTTTAATGTGCATAGGGGCTGAATAGTCTCTTCTCTATTTTCAGAGGTTGAGAGCACCCCGAGCCCACTGTGCTGAGGTGGTTTTGTCCCCTTTTCTGGTTGTACTTCTGTGCAGTCACAGTTGTTCCCCTGCTAAGTTGGGTTTAAGCATCCATAGCTATGTGCTACTGCCACGATGACATTCTTTTGCATGATTTGTCTCATGTGACAGACTTTCTCATTTCTCCTTATTAGGAAAGGGAATTATTATTATTTTCCCCATAATAGCATTAAGTGATTTTGCTGCTTTCTCTTTGTATTTATTTGGACCACTAGAATTTAGTATGTAAGTATAGGATTTAATGTGCTGTTTGTATGTTTCTTGTAATGGGCATGTGCTGGGATTAATTATAGAGGTAGCTGTACCCCCTCCCCCTGCACAGGTCACAACCACGGCTGGGGTGGAAATAGCCAGAACCCCTCTGCGGGGTCCGAGGCAGCTCTGCTCAGGAGCCTTCCGTTTGAGGCTCCAAAGATATTTTTTTTCCATAACTAGTTCTATTGAGAGTGCAGTTCTCTGTGGGCAGGGACAATCAGCACCCTCCTAAGGATGTAGCCTCGCCACTCGGACAGGGAAAGCAGTCTTGAGTAGAATTTAATTTATTAGACACTAGGATTAATGACCACGCGGAATGGGTCCGTGTGTTTTTACTTGTGTTGGATTTTTATTGTCATGCTGAACTAACATTTCTTTCTCAGACAAGGAAAGCAGCCTTTATTAATAGTAGTTTATTAATAGTAGAATAGTGTTTAGGAGTATTAGAATTTTATTTATTAGAGACTAGGATTATTGACCATGAGGAATGTGTCCATGTGTTTTTGCTTGTGGTTGTGCTTAATTAACATTTCTTTCCCAGACAAGGAAAACACTCTTTAGTAGTAGTAGAGTGTTATTTATTAGAGACTAGGATTAATGACCACGAGGGGCGAGTCCATGTTTTCACATGTGTTGGTTTTTTATTGTCGTGCTTAATTAACATTTCTTGGTTTCCTCTCCAGCTCTGGAGCCAGCTGAGCGGGGCCGCTGCGGGTCCTCAGGGCGGCCATGGGAGGATCCGCGGGATTGGCTGCCCAGAGCTGTCACTCAGGGGCTGGGGCAGCTGCCAGTGGTGGGCCTGGCCGGGGGGGCGGGGGCTGGCCGGGGGGGCGGGGCCTGGCCTGGGTAAATCCCGGAGGAGGCAAGCGACGTGGGGTGTTAGCGCGGCAGTTTTGTTTGGTTTTTCTCTTATGTTTTTGGGGTCTGTTAAGAGGAAGTAGGAGAGACTTTTTAGCTTTGTTAGAAACCAGCAGAGCCCAAAAAGGTAAGAGAAAACAAAGTAGGAAAGGCTTTCAGCTGTTACAAAGTACCTTTTGGGGCTCTGTTATACTTTGTAACAGCTGAAAGTCTTTCCTGTTTGGTTTTCTCTTACCTTTTTGGAGTCTGTTAAGAGGAAAAAAAGTAGAAGAGACTTTTTAGCTTTATTAGAAACAGCAGAGCCCCAAAAAGTAAGAGACAACAAAGCAGGAAAGACTTTCAGCTGTTACAAAGTACCTTTTTAAGGTGTTACTTTGTAACAGCTGAGAGTCTTTCCTGCTTTGTTGTCTCTTAACAGAGCCCCAAAAGAAAATAAAGGAGGAGAGACTTTTTAGCTTTGTTAGAGACCAGCAGACCCCAAAAAGGTCAGCAGAAAACAAAGTAGGAAAGACTTTTAGCCAACTGCCAACACCCTACTTCGCTATGCTCCTGACATCACTTGCCTCCTGAGGGATTTACCTGGGCCAGGCCCCGCCCCCCCAGCCAGACCCACCACTGGCAGCTGCCCCAGCCCCTGAGTGACAGCTCTGGGCAGCCAATCCCGCGGATCCTCCCATGGCCGCCCTGAGGACCCGCAGCGGCCTCCCTTGGGCTTAGCAGCCTCCAGCCCTGTTCTGGAGGGTTAATTGGGCCTGGGGGGAAGGGCTGGACACCTCCACTTACCTGTGGTTACAAAGAGAGCCCGCGCCGCTGTTGCTCATAACAAAGAGAAAGCCTGGTGTTCAATAAAGCACACACAGCGTGCCTAGAGAAAACAAACAGCAGGAACCGTGCAGGGCTGCTCACCCCCAGGGCCTTACGCCCGTCCATGGCCACGGTGCCATCTGTGAGTGGACACAGCCCCCAGGCAGAGAGAGCCCGCTGTCCTCACCTCACCTCTGGCAAAGGGGCCTTCGGTTCCACCTACGCTACATCAGCTTCTGCAAGAGACACCATCTTTGCTATTCATTAATGAATTAAGACAGAGTAACATTGGTATCCAATCCAGGAAAACATGAAGCATATTTAAATGCAGTTTTGCACAAGAAAAGCTGCCCCTTTAGGGCGGAAAGATTGGACAGAGACTGATACAACCTACACACTCCCCCTAGATTGACTCTCGCTCGTACTCTGCCTGACAGGTTACCCCAGTCTCAGACAGAATGGGCCCAGTTACTAGAATCTCAGCAGAAGTATCATGACTCAGAGCTACAAAAATGGCGCGAGATCATCAAATCCTCGGTGATGCTTCTAGACCAGGTGAGACCTCACGGCCGGTTAGCGCCGTGACCGGGGGGTCCCCGTGTCCTGCCGGCCACCCGCTCGCAACCCTTCAGCCTTACCTGGTCCCACCGTAGTCCATCCAGTGCATCCCCCTGTAGATCCATCCTGTGACGTAGTGGGGGGCAGCAGGTCCCTTCGCAGGATACCGCAGCTTCCATCACCTCACAGGGGTCCACGCACGTCAAGGAGAGAATCCTACAGGGCCAAAAACCTTGTTTTAGCACATCTTTTAACTAGGCGGGTTGTACGCTGGGCTGCTTAGAACAGAGTTCATAACTGAAAGCTGCTTTCCTATACGGAGAGAGCTGCTCACCCCCTACCTCATCCTGCCCCCCACCTCTGGAGAACTGTCTCTCACAGGACCCCATCTTCTCAGTCCCCATTTGCACACCCCAGCCCCGACACGCTGCCCCCCAAAACCAGACAATTACAGTATCGATACTGACATGGAAGAAGGAGGCAGCGGAAGCGCTGTCACCGCTAGGGTAGCATCACAGCGGAGAAATTTCTTGTCTTGCAGATGAAGGATTCTCTAATAAACCTTCAGAATGGCATCGGGTCCCGGGACTTCGGGTCAGATCCAGAGGAGAAACGGAAACGTTTCCACTAACAGGCAGGAATGCAGGAGGCCAGAGGACGGTGTGCAATATGTGTAAATAGGATATATAAATATATATATAAAATATATATATATACAGAATATAAATATATATATTATATACAGATTTTAAGAGAAAAAAAAATAAGCCTGCGTATCGAGAGGAAGGATTGACCTCCAGCACTGGCTGAAATGGAGCGTCTCGCTGGTAGCGTGGTGTGTGTGTGTGTGTGGGAGGGCTGTGCTCTCCCGGCACTGAGGTGCGCTTGGGGGCGTGCCCGAGTGTGCTCCCCTGGGCCCGGGCGCCACTCCTGTAATATTCCTGGCTGTTTGTCTGTCTGTCTGTTTTGTTTTTGTTGTTTCAAAGGGAAGCATCAGAGTGAGTGCCCCCCTATCCCTTCCTGCGCATGAAGGTCCCTGATTGACTGTATTTATCTATACATACAAAGGGGACACTGTCAACTTCCTTACCTTGCTGGCTTCAGGGCAGAGAGGTTTTGGCAATCGCTGTCAATCCCTTCCAGAACTATTCCGCAGTTGGAGAGGAGGCCTCGGGAAGAATTGCTGTAGGTCTGTAGAGATCAGATCTCACCGGCAATCACCTTCTGTACTTCTTGGAGCAGAAACACAATTTGCTGTCGCGCCAGCCAGCCTGGTTCAGAGAGCAAAGCACAGAATGTAAAGGAGCTGAAATGCTTTCTCCAAACACCAGTTTGCCACCTCCTGGTATTGATACTGCACTAACGGCCAAGGAGATGGTGGGGAGGGGAGAACCTGCCTACAAGGTGCCTGGATGGTGGAGAGCCACACCACAGAAATGACACTTCTGTTCCTTTTGACAGTGTCCCCTTTATGTTTTCTGTAGTATCTGCTTTCTGTGTGCTTGGGCCCCTGCCATTAAGCCATCCCTGTGCTGAAGATGTACATCGGTGCTGAAAGGGCTACTACCTGTGTGACTTCCCATGACAGGGGGGTACCCCAGCTTCAAAAGAAAACCAAATTATTATTTATTGGCAATTGTTCCCCCTACCCTGCTCAGCAAATGTCCCTCCTGCCCCTGGTCTGCCAGACCATTTTGCTCGTACCGCCCAGCCCTTACCTTGTCTTAGAAACTCTGCGGGGAAAAATTAGGGAGAGTAAGAACAACTTTCTTTCCTTCCCTGGGATATTTACATGTCTACATCTATATAGCAACAGCCATCACTGTGGATATTTATGTGACTGCCTCCCAAGGTCCAGGAAGAGGTTAGGAAGGGTCACAGGGACCAAAAAATTAAAAGAGAAAAAGGGACCATCACTGGGTGGCAGGATAGAGCCAGAGGGGTGTCCACCGTGTGAGGCATCTCACTGGTCTCTCTCATAAGCAAAACGTTTGCTCTTTAAGCAATTTAGGTGGCAGAGCTGTGTTAAAAAGCCAATAAGAATTTTGACTTGTTCTGGGGGATTATTCCAGCCTCCCATTAGCAGCCAAATGAGGAAGAGGGGCAGTGAGGCTGCAGCGTCCCAAACACCGCTGTGACTGGTGGGGACGCAGGTGCTTGTTGGAATGTTTAATAAATGCTTTCTCATCTTACCCAGCCAGGTAGATTAGGTGACACGTGAGGTCCTCCATCTCCAGCTTGTTCAACGCCGGGACTTTTCCACCTTCTGAATAGCAGTAGGGAGTCAGCTGCATATTCCCCTCATGCGAACGGTTCATCCGTTGTCTCTGGCTCCAACGGGCGCTGAAAAAGCAGGAGAAGTAAGAGTGAGTAACTGGTTTTCGTATCTCTGTACCAGAAGCTCTCATCTGCACAGCTGGGTGATACAGCGGAGTCTAAGGAAAACCCTCCCACCCTCCCACCCGTGCATTCCAGTTAGGGAAAGGTAATGGATGTGGAAGTAACCCGCTCATTTCTCCCAACCTGCCCAGTTTTCATGACCAAGTGCTAAACACAGCACGTCCCGCGGAAGACGACTTGCATCTGAAGAAGAGTGGATGAAGATGGGTTATCAGAAAGACATTTTGAGTGTGAAAGCAAGGTTCAGCTGGGAAAAACACGCCTCGGCAACTAGACAGTAATGTGTATTTATGACTATTTATTTAATTTAATGCTGCTGACTACTGTACTGCTCCCTGACTTCTTTCCAGGGAGGCTGCTGAAATGGTTACTGTACAATGAAACTGAGGTGCTAGTGCCTGAGAAGAGCATTCTGTGGCTTATCTCGCGACAGGAGGGCCCTGACTCCCCGCTGTGACTTGCCACACTGGCCAAGAGTCCTGTTTCTCCATTAGTCACTCCCACAATTACTAAGCACAGAAAAATCCCCTGCTCCCCGTCTTCCCCTCTTCTAGGATTTAATTCCAAGCACCAAGAAAGAAGACAGAGAGGAAGCCCTGTGCTCTCCACTGTGCCCACACCACGTCTTGAGAGAGAAACCTGGGATGTGGGGTCTCTGCCACCTGGCCGGGAGGGTTTTATACATAGACGGACGTAACCCAACAAGAGGCAGAGAAACTCAACTGCCTGAGAGGGTTGAAAATAAAGGCTAGTGATCAGAGTTAGCTTCTTACCAGTTTCACATTCTCCTGCTAGTTATGGAGGCAAGAAATCCATTTGCTCATCTGTACATCCTTCTCCCTCTGCAGCATTCTTCCAGATTGCCATCGCGTTCTGTTCTGGATGTTCTCAGTGACGCAGCTTCCCTGGGCTTGGCCTTAAGAGATAGAACTGCACAAGCTCTGTTACATTCACGCCAGGCCATGCGGAGGCAGCTGTGACAAGCACTAATATTCCTTCTGCTCACCCATTACTTTAACCCGGGTTTAACACGTCTGACATATCTCCTGACACACACATTAAATCCTTGAGTAACGAGTGTAAGGGTGGTGGTCACCAAACACAACCTTGTACAAGCAGCGCCCTTCAGACCGAGGAAGGATTCTCTTTGAGGCCTTAGGTTTCTTTTTCTCCCATTCCTAGTTATTTACTTTCTTTTTGCCATTTGGCAGCAAGTCTGGCTTGGAGCTAGATAGGATTTCTGATCTTCTATTGCCTCTTAGTTTATCACAGGAGTAATAAAAGAGAAAAAAGCAAGGTTTTAGGCAAAACCCACAAAGGCACTAAAGGTGAGGACTTAAGACCTCAGTGTGTTTTCTCCCTCCTCTAGAGAGCTACAATAGGAATCACCTCCTCCTGCAGCCGAGTCCCCATCAACAGATTAATTCCTTTTGCAGCCACAGACGATTTTGGGCCCTGCCTGTTTATGATTACATTTCCTGGAGAAATTAGTAACGCTTTCTAGGAGCAAGGCTGAGTAACGTTGCAGGGGGTGGCACCTCTGCCTTCCCTGAGCAGGCACAGCCGAGTAGTAGCTTGGCTTCCATTGTCAGGGTTTCACTTTGTTCCTTGCTTACCTGTGCCAGGAATCCCACATCAATGGCAGGGTGTTTTTATAGCACCTTGCAGACGCGTTTCCCTGCCAAGTCCTCTCTCTGACCCTTCTGCCGCTGCTGATCTGCCAGGTGAGCGCAGCTGGCTTTCCACGTGCAGAATCTGAACACAAAAGAGTTTTAAGAAAGCATTTCTCCAGCCAAAGATGCAAACTAATGCTACCAGCTATAGCCTAATTCTTGCCAAGTAGGATGGTACCTATTGGGAGGAGGGAGAAGAGGGAACAGAAGGCTCTGATTTGCCCGTCTGTGTGTCTGACCTGTTCTTATGGGAGAAGAATATCCTCACTAATCCCAGCTTGATACAGTCTCACTTCTGATAACTACATGTCTGATAAACACATGCCTTTGAATGCTTACCTTCAAAGAAGTGCTTGGTGTATAGCATCGGGGACAAGCTCAAAGTGAATTTGAGACCTGGATAACTGCTACGCACTCGTGCATTCCTTAAGTAGATACCGAACGTATCTAGTCAGGCACCTGCACGTAAAGTCTCTGAAGGACCAGAAGACAGAGGTTATTCCAGGCAGTAGGACTGGAAGCATGTGCCCAGAACAGGCTGGGGCTGCACATTCCACTTCAAAGAGAGAAGGTGCCTGTAATAGTAAGAACAGGAATTAGCTGTGAATTAACTGGATAACTGTGCTTTTTGGGGGCTCAACTATTAACCGATAATCCAAGGCATGCTTCAGCCAGAAAACTTCACTATTAACTGATATTAACTGATACTAACTTGTACATCAATCCTTTGTGGCTCCCTTAAGTCCTTTGGGAGAAGATAAAGAAGTCCCACGAGTTTGATCTCCCCTAACACAGCCCAGCTGTGTTGCTGACACAGAGCACGCATTTACCCACAGCTCACAGTCTGGGGCAGCCACTGACCCCCCTGACCCCACCTGTCTGCTTTAGATGTAATAAAGGCAAACCCAAGGGATACATAACATGCCTTTATTACAGACGTGACCCCATACTGAAAGAGGCACGTTTTCAAAGCACGATGCTTTGCTGGATTTAAAGCCCTGGCACAAATCTGCCTTTGAAATGCTGCTGCCTGCACTGCCGCGTCCCCTCTCTGAAAGCTTCATCCGTGTTCTTATCGGACAGAGCCCCTTAGTTTCAGAAACTCACCTGGGTGAGAAAGTGGGGACAGACTTTTCAGGCCACTTGTCTCCTCAGCACTAAACCATGTACCTACATACATGGTTTTTTCCTACCTTTAATCAAGAAGGTACAAATTTGTTTTCCACATAGTTGCTGGAGAAGCTTTTGGTCCGAGTACTTGAAACCAGACCTTTTAGATCCGCTCCAGTCACTTCTGTGCGGATACAAAGGTGATGAGAAGGCGCCTGCGATACACCAAGGCTCAGTGAAGGACACACTTGCAAACCTCATGCTTTGTCTCTCCCCGTGTCAGAAGGGTGTGCACACACACCGGTTTGGTGACTACAGTCACATGGCCTTAACCCTTCTCCCTTTCCTGGTGGCTCTGCCTTCTCAGACCCATACTTCCATCATCTTTCAGTGATCCTAAGGCACCCCAACAGAGAAGACAGAGAAGGCAGCCTGCAGCCTCCCCACCAGCCAGCTCTAGGACAGAGTGGTGGAGATGGTCTCCAAGCCTAGAAAGACCTTGTGCAGAATGAGCTGCAGAACAGAGGTTAGTGGCTTCCCGCTTCCTAATCGAGAGATGGGACAGTAGGTAGAAAAGCAGAGTCAGTAATAAACACTTTAAAGCAAGAGCGCCTGGCTCGGGGGAGGCAATTCTGCCCTGTTTGTCAGGGCAGCTGCTGCTGTCCCACAGCTCCGGGCAGAACTGGGCTTTTCGCGCTGAGCTCCAAAGAGATCTTTCCGATGGGATCTCTGCCAGACTTGCTGCCACTGCTGTGTTCCATGGGGACTCTGCTTTAGGCTTTTCTCAGTCTCAGACAGTCTCAGCACTAGTTACAGTATCCGGCAGGGGCTTGCTTAAAACAATACTCCAAACAGGGACTCAAACCAAAGCACCCGAGGTAAGTGGCTCACACAACGTTGCTGTCCGTGGAGTTTCCGAGCCGCGACCGTGCGGACTCTCTGGCCCGTTCCCCTGCCTGGCGCGCTCTGATCTCTCTGTGCTTTGCCGGCTCTACAGCACGGGTCTCTCTGTGCCAATAATACCTTTCTTTTTCTAGATGTGCACACTGGCCAAATAATCTCCTCCTGTCTTGATCAACTGCCGATTGAGATTATTTCCCCATCTACCTGGACCGCATGGGCTTCTCTCTTAGCATGGATAGGTGGTGTGCCATGCCCTCCTCTCCCGCACACCCTCTGCAGTGCTTGCTATGGCTTTTCCCCCCTCCCCTCCCACCTTTGCTGCTGGACAATCATTCCCCATGTCATAGATGGCCTGACCTGGTGCTGTCCCTGCTTGCCTTTCCTCGCCGCAGTCTGTATGCTCTTTAAGTGAATGTGTTTTATTTTTTTTTTTTTTTTCAGTAGGGAAAAGGACTTCCTTCTGCTGAAGGAATTATATTTGCACATGGCTCAGGGAGGTACCTCCTCTGGCCGTTTCTGTTACCTCACTCATTTAGGCCAATTCCATTGCTAACGTTAAATGGCCACCTTCCCCAACCCCAAACTCCAAGAATAGTTTAGGGAACAAAACCAACGTGCAGCTCAGGTTCTAGAGCCATTTGGTCGTGTCTCAGTTTCGGCCCAATCCGCCCCAGCGGCACTAGGATTTGGGAGAGCGACTGTTAGGAAACGGTGACTTTATCCAGCAAAGAGGTGGAGCCTGTGCCACACGCACATCGTTCCCTGTCTCCGTGAGCCCACCTCCCTTGTAATAGCACTTAACAGATACAGAAGCACTAACCTGGCTCTTGGCCCGACGAGCTCAGTGGGGAGGGAGGAGCAGCAGAACCCTCGTTGCAGGACTGGCATCGTGTGGCTGTGGCACCTCTGGGACGTTCCCATCCTCACTGCAGGTCATCTCCCGTCACATGCTCCAGGGTCGGATAAAGCTGCTAAAAACCTGGAGCGTGTCCTCCCCACCCGAGGCCCTGGATCCCACAACCCCCATTGCTGTGTGTAACCGCGAGTTAAGGAGGGTTCGCCTCGCGTCGGCGCGGGACACGAGTGGGTAGTACAATCACCCGTAGGCAAGTGCCTCCATTCTGGGTGTCACCACCAGAGCCGGGGGCAGCGGGGGGGCTGCTGGCGCCTGTAGTGCTAATGTGACCCGTAGGGAGGGGTGGGGTGGGGGAGGAAGCGTGGTTTTGTTTTAGGAGTTGTCTAACTGTCATAAACTTTGCGCTGTGCGCAAAATGCGATAAAATGATACTGAAACTTACCTGCTAGAACCTAGGAATTGTAAAGGCTATGCAGCCAAACCTTAATGTAAAGTAGCTAGTACAATGGAAGTACGGTATAAATTAAAAAAAAGAAAAAAAAAAATCTATCAAACAAACAGCGTGACTCATGAGTGCTTTGTTCTTTTTATTATCCTGCCTGTTCTAAAGTCTCTTCTGTCATTTCCAAATACAGAGAGAGTCTTTTGAGACCAACCAGGACCGTCTCTTCCGGGACACGACCTGCCTTTAAACACCACCCTTGAAACCCCCCCACCCCCCCCCCCCCCCCTTTTTTTTTTTTTAAGAATCTTGAGCAAAATTTAGACACCATTTTCTCCTGCCTAGAACAACACAGGGCAATAGTCATCTCTGTCTGCAGGAACTGGAGAAGTGAAAGATATGTCCAAAACAAAGCATCTTGGAAAGATGCAGGTAAGATACCAGAAAGTGCAGGACTAGAGCACGGCCCTTCTTTACCCCCTGAGGTAGCTCTCAAGAAGTTCTCAGTTTACTCCTTTTTTGACTGACCATTATGACACCAGAGGGTTATCAGCGCCTCACGGGGACTGAGGAGCAGAGATGAAGGAGGAGAGAGGTTACGCGCCCTTACCTAAAAAATCACCATGGGCATCACTGCCATGGCCACTGATGGCAGCTCTGGAGTTAGAACCTCGTCCCTCCTCTGTTGCTGTGGGTTTGGAGTTAGGATTATGCCCAGAACTGCCCTGAGGCCAGGCAAATTGGCACAGGGAAAATGAAGATGTACAGCTGGATTAGAAAAGGAGCTGTTTTTTCCCCTTTTGGTTATTAGTTTTTAAGGAACCGGTGCCCAGGCTACAAGTGTGCTTCACCTGGAAAATGTACTGGGGTTGCCAGGCTGGGCTCTGGCCTTGAGAGCGATCCCACCGTGAAGACTGCACTGTAGGAGTGTACTAAAGTTGACACCCACTCTAAAAAAAAAAAGACTTTTGAACAACTGCCAGTTAGAAATCTGGCCTGGGCCTGACTTACAAATGGAGTCGTTTCTGTGGCTGTAGCAACACATAACAAGCAGCAGAACAAAGCAGAGGGGGTTCTGCAGGTGGGAAGGGAGCATGCCTGGATACACAAGCACTCTAACTATTTAAAAGCAGTCAGTGTAGCAAAATCTGTCACCTCTGGCAAGCAGTACAGGCTCCATTGCAGCAGGGATGTACCAACATCTGCTATATGAAAAAACCCAAACCTTCCCCCATCTTGTCTTAAGGTGCAATTCCACCCCGGCCAGTGATTCTGCCTTTTCTTTGCCTCGTAATCCTGGCTGTTGAGCTCAAATGATCTGTGTTTGAGGACACAGAACAAATTTTACTCTGCTTAATGCAGCACAATTGAAAAGGTAAGTCTGCCTAGGAAGCATTGAACTTACAGCGGGATTCCTGTGCAGCAGGGGATCATTTACCATGAGTGCTGACTGTTCAAACCAGTGATGAACTACCACGAGAAACAATTACAATTAACTAGGAAAAACCAAGTGTTTTCTGTCTGTTCCTCTAGGTGGTGCTACGCTATAGCATGAGAAGACTGATACCGCAGTTACACAAAGTCCTACCATTTTACAAAGCTGTCCATCCTTTCCCCGTGAGGGCTGTACATCCTATTTACTCGCCTACCTGCATCAGGCTGTCTTTTTTTTTCACGGGGGGCGGGGGGGGTTCCCCCAGAAACAGGTGAACTGCAAACCTCGGCCTACCAGTTATGGCTGTGTCTCTGGGTGCTTGAGGAGCAAACCTGCTACACGAGGGAAAGTGACAGAACTAAGAATTCTGCCACTTGCTAAAGGAAAGGGGATGGGGGGTACAGGGGATTCTGATACTTACGTCACACTCCTCCCCCAAAGCAGTGCTTCAGGATCTATAGTCTCAGTTCCCTCCTCCGGAAGCAAGGCTGGATGTGGCACAGGGACTTCTCCCTCCTACTACATATTTTCATCAATTCTGATAAATTATAGTCCTCACCCTACTCTGCCTGTGAATGGCAGAGCCCAAAGTCCAAAATAACAACTAATTAATTAATTTCTTCCTGTTTTTCTTCCCCTGCTCGGGCTGTAACTTAACGGTAAAACATCACCCTAAATGACCTCACTCCCAGTCCTGCAGGTCAGAGTAACATGACATACATACCCTTTATCTCTGCAATGGAGAACTAGCGTATTTAGCAAATAAAGGTGGTGGTGACAGCAGCTAAGAAATGACACTTAACATTTACAAAGCCATTAACATGATGATGGGACTGAAACTTGGGAAGGAGCCGTGCTGCCCACACCCCTGAGCCCCTTGCTCAGCATGCTTCAAAAGAAGAGTCCTTTAGCAATGGGCCGGCAGCTCAGAATGGAGTCATGAGGCCAAAGTCAAGCCTGTACAGAGTCCAAGGCAAATGGAAGAGAATTTACACTTCCCCGTATTTCCTCCCGACGGCGCAGAGCTCCCCCTCAAACCTGGCTGGCAGGACACGGTCCTTCTGTCTTCAGAGCCCCTGGAAGGGAGAGAATTCCTCTTGGAGCACCAGTCATTCGGCCTTACTCAAGTGAGGATCATGATATAATTAGCATCGTAACGGACAGGATGCGAACACGGCTTTAAAAGATCTAGATTTTGGTGTTTTGCACACAAAGTCCTTCCTAGCAGACGCTTCCTTTGGAAATAGTACCCTCCTGAGCACAGCTTCCCATCTGCAGGGGACACTGACTATTCCCAAACTTCCTTTGGAAATAGTACCCTTGCATTCCTCCTGAGCACAGCTCCCCATCTGCAGGGGACACTGACTATTCCCAACTCCACAGGAACAGGCAAAGGAGTAATTACAGCATGGCCTGAAAGTGAATGTGTGTGTTGGTCAGGGTTTTAAAGTACTATGAGTACACCCACCACCTAAAGATACCTGTATTGCTCCTAAGAACTGAGGAAGCTCCAAATGGAGCACAGCTGGATGCCAGGAGTCTTCCGTCCGCCTGTTCTCCAGCCCCACACTTGCCTAACCCACAGTGGCTGAAGGGTTGACACAAGCAGTGATTGACTGTTTCCTCAGCACTTACTTTGGTGCCGTTTGTTCCACTGACTCCTTCCCGCTATTCCTCCACAGGCACGGGACAGTTTTCCTTGTTTTCCGATGGAATCGCAAGATAGTCTGTCCTGTAGTCGGAGGGAAGGAGGAAAGCTTAACCTCAAGGGCTAAAAACAGTCCAGGTCTGTTCACCCTTAGGATCTCTAAGGTAACAAATGTCACCTGTAGAAGATGTTCACAGCAGGAAACTCTCCTTGGCAGAGTCAGGAACAGATACCGAGTCTTCCCTACTGTAAAATCCTACACAAACAGCCTTCCTACCGTGTACAAACACCCAAGCCAAGTGTGCAGAAAGATGGGAATGGGACAGTAAAAAAATGCAGTGTCAACTGCAGGTGAGAGTCACATGTCTGAAAGCAAGCCCTTCAGGAGAGCGTCTCCGCGCAGCTCACTTTGGGATACCACACACCACGGCCACCCTCCCTACCTGGTGCGTTGTCCCTCATTGTACAAGTTCCCTGTCTCTTTTGGCACTCCTAAACACTGCAAAGATTCCAGACATAGCAAACATCAGCTAGAAACGTGCAACAGCAAAGCTCAGTCTTCTTGCAGTCTGATCTGGGCTGAGACACCTGAAGAGCCCTGGGAGAAACAGCTCGCATCGGGAGAGATTTCACACTTACGCATTTTCCTGGGCAGCCTCCTCCGCCTTAGAGACTTTCCTGTAGCAATAGACCATCTCTATCAGTAGCCACAAGGTGAGGAAGACCAGCAGAATATACATCATAATTTCAGAGATGACCGAGGTGAAGTCTTCTCCAGCTGTTAAGAAAATGCAACAATCTCTGATCATTTACGTGCAGCTACAGCTCCACTGATGCCTTCCACCCCATGTCATCCTTCCTAACCCCCCTGCCAGAGATACCCAGATGCCACTACCCTGTGAGGGAGGCCAAAAGAGAAGGATGAAGCTGCCAAAAGGACACGCCAGTAACCATCCCACTGCGTGTTTCCAGTGGAATCACGCACGGGCTTGGAGTGTGTCGTGCAATTCTCTGCCACCCACATGTTTGCAGGGATTGCTCACCGTTAGCCTATCTCATCTTCACACTTTGTTTCCTTTTGTGCATCCCACTCGCTGGTGCTACTTGCCTGTTATTGTGCCGCCGGTGGTTTGAAAGGGATCAAAACACAGAGATGCTTGTGGGGAAGAAGGGAAGGGAAGACACAGCAGAAAAACATGAGGGCTAAAAGCTCTTGTCCCTCTCCGAAGAGAACAGAATTCCCATTGATTTCTAAGGAGCCAGGATTTCAGCACTGAACTGAGTGAAACCAGGAGGAACAGAAAGACTGGGGAGCGCTGCAGAGAAAGGAGGGAATGGGAGAGGGTGGAAGCAAGGGACGGATATCAGAATGGAGGAGTCATTCCAGGAGGGAGGGCGCGCAAGCAGAGAAGCCACCGTTGCGGTACCCTGGCCAAGGCTGTGCTGTAGCATCCCAGAGCCACCAGGGGAGAAGCCAGGGCTCTGAGCAGGGAAACCTCTGCCTGCTTCTTGTGCCTGCCCAGCTGTTCCCAGCTGTTGTCCCAGCCCGCCAAGCTTGCGATACCTTCCCACATTCACATTCAACCACCCTGAGCCTAAACAGAAGCTGCAGCTGGCAAACAAAATGCAGGTCTTTCCCCCTGAACCTTGTGCAGTGTTTGTTGCTGGCAAAGACACACCATTATCCGGCAGCCTGGCATCCCCTCTCCTGCAATGCAGTGACAAACTCTATCCCTGGATGACAACACCCACAGCGAGTTCAGGCAGGACACACTTTTGACCAGTCCTTCATACCCTCTTCCACCACGGTGAGCTGGATCCGTCTGGAGCTGGTGAAGAGAGGTCGGTGAATCTCGAACTCAAACTCCCGGGTGATGTTACAGGTGTAGACACCCGAATCATTCAGAGTCACATTTAACACAGTGATGGACACGTCCTGCATGTCTTTACTCCCGTTCCACTGTAACCGGCCACTGAAGCGGCTTGGGAATTCACGGAAATTCTTGTTCCTGTAATCGTAGATCTGTGAGGGAATGTGAAGGGATATTCTGATTAACCACGGACTCGTATCTCGGGCAACACCACAGCCTATGCACAGCGTCCTCCTCTAGCTACACACGTGTATGTTCTGGCTATGGCTTCCTTAGTAACAGCAGATATTCATATTCTATCAGCCTTTACCTCAAAATCTCAGACTGCTTTACAGAAGTCAGAAAACTGAATTATGTCCATCACAGAGTTCAAAAAACAGAGACATATGTGGACAATGACACAAAAGATCAGCAATGGAACTATTAACTAGGATCCTGCAGTCTCCGTGCCTCGCCTGTCGGTCACTGCATGTAAGATCATCTTAAGAAGGAACCAGAATAAATACAGCAAAGACAAACAGTCACTTTCAGTAAGCCCCAAGGGATTCAGCTGAAATGGAAGTGTTGCAGGATAATTATGACAGTGTGAAAACCATACATCAGAAGAACAGAACTGGGTGGCTTTTGCAGGCCTCATCTCTTGCAAGTTTCTGGCTGCCCACCATATAACTGCCCACCCCAGTTCACTTCCCTCAGCATTCTTTAGGTCACCACTGGCAAACTGATCACCCAGGTCACTGAAAGTGAATTCCCATCTCATTCCTTAGTGTGGCCCCTTAATTCCCAGCCAGGAGGGGAATCTGTCATCTTGCCTGCCCCTGCTCAATTGTAATGAAAAGCCACCACTGATCTAATGCTTCATACACAGATAGAATAGCTAGAAAGAAACACGTGCACTCAACTTTAATCTTATTTGTTGCTTTACCATTCTTTTGTGAATTCCAGTTGTCCCTCATCTGTACAATACCTGTTTTTAATTCACTCTGAAAACAAATATTACCTTTTCCTGGCAGGCACTCACAGAGATCCTCCCACAGTCAGGACACCCCCGATTTCTCTGAGGCAAAAAGAAGTAAATACCGTCTTGCCAATTTGCCAGAGCCCAATTTAACCTCTAAAGAATAGCTTTGGGATTCAGAAGTGTTGTGAGAAGAGAGACTTGGTCAAGGCTACCAGGCGTCACTCCATACTTCTGTTTCCCTTCTTGATTTCCTTACATTCTAGACTTGAAATATTCAAGGAATGGGCCTGGAAATTCACGTTAACGTATGCACGACCCTAAACGTTTGAACTCAACAACAGATTCCAACTTTACCTGCCATGAGTTCATGCTGTGCCCAAGTGTGGACATCAGCTAAGTGAGGAAAAGACACTTTAGTTAACTGCCCAAAATTGGTCTGTAGAACCTCCAGGTGAAAATGCTGCAGAAATTGCGAAGATCTGCAGCTTGGAGCTGAACTCCAAGCTCCTCTCTCCTCCATGTGGCAGAAAGCCTTTTATTCTTATTTAGGTCTCTCTCCTTCCTTTATATCGTCCTCCTTGGGTATCTTGTCACAGGACAAGCTTACACTCTCATAAATACCTTTTGGCTTCTCCCACCTGAGTTCACTGGGCTGTGTTTCACAATAAGACCCATGAAAACAAGGCCTCAGCTACCAAGCATACATACAGGTTCATCTTTTCCACCCTCTGGCCTGTAGAACCATTCTACCACCGTGGTGGCTGTGACCTCTTCCCTCTTCATGCAGGAGATGCAGAGGAGCTTCATGTCTTTTCCCTGGACAGCCTCTGTCTCTGATGGAACTTCCACACATACTGCAGAACAAAAACCGGCTAGGGAAAAGGAGCAGCAGAGAAGAAGTGTAAGACAGAATCGGAGAGACATCAGTTATCCACATCTCGGCATTTGTGACCACATCATCCCCAGTGGAAAACCGTTTGATTCATTACTAAGCCCCTCTGACAACAGATAAGTCTCAAATGTCAAATTTTACCAAGCTTCCTTTTCTGAGATATAAATAATTCATAATAATTAACAGAGGGTGATCACTTCATGCAGGCTCACCTCTCCAGCATCTGCTTTGCCACAACTTTAATTTTTCCCATAGTAATTAATGCCACTTTAGAGGCACTGTTCCTTCCCTCCCATGCATGCTGAGAGTGCTGCTGTTACAGTAGCAATTACAGGCTGGTAGGAGAGAGAGTGGAGGAACAGCTCGCTCTTTGTGCTAAGTTAAAAGATCTGGATGTTTTAATCTGGCAACATGTTCAAAACAAACTGGGAGGATTCACCACCCTTCCTGTTTCTAGGTTTCATAAGCAGTACTGGGAACCAAGGGGCTTGGACTCCAGTAAATTTGGCAGCAGGAGGAGTTATTGATTTTACACGCGTTCCCGTTCAAAATGCTTCCAATCAGATCTGTGCTGTAAAATACTGCTCTCCCAAACGAGACAAAAATCATTCGTCTGTGAAGCTGAATGCTTGATAAATAAAAAAAAAAGAAAAAAGGAATGCTTCAGCACCACATCTCAGACTAAATCCCTGCTGACATTTGTCCCCTGGGCTAAACAATACTGGGTTCTGGCTGTCCAAACCTGTCTCCAAAGCCTAGAGTTTAGCTCACTGGAGATGCTGACTTTGCTTGGCTGCTCCCTCCTCCCCAGCCTCTCAGATACCATTAACCCACTCTCTCAAGCGCTCTATTATCCCAGGACATATCCTGGAAAGAGCCAGATTCCAATTCTCCCGTACTACCCGCACCAGTTTTCTGGGAGAAATAAAGAAGAAGCTACTGGATGGTGCTTTACTCCGGTTAAATTAGATACGTAGACGCAGATATGCACCCACACACAGAGCTGTAGCTGAACATGCACATCAAATGTAGCTGAAATGGGCAAAACTAACCACCCTTTTCTTGGTGGTAGAAGAAAAATCCCAATAAAACGACTCTAGTTTATACAGACTGCGTGGAAAACGAGCACTAACATGCACCGCGTAACGGTTTGCACATCCTCCCCGAGGCAACTAAATGCTAAATTACATTGCACATTTCAAAACAACAGCAAACGGGAAACAGTAAAGAACTTGCATGCGTATTAAAGCACACGCTTTGTGCCCTAAGTCCACTTAGCGGTACCGTATTTTATCTGCTCATATCACCTCCAATGCATTCATACTAACTCTACACGAATGCAATTTCCTTCTCCACTTGTAAACAGAAAAAAAAAAACAAAACACGTAGAAGGCTGGTCTCTGTGACAGCGTTAAGGGAACCTTGCTAGGAAACCCGGTTCTTTAAAGAAGCATCCTGCAAGGGGCAAGCACCACATTTTGGGGGAGAACCTGGCCGAAGACAAGACGGAATGGAAGCACCTACCCCAGAGCACCAACGCGACCGAAGAGGCACAAACCAGCCTGGGCAGCGCAGCCATTGTTCGGCGCCACGAGCGCATCTCAACCTGGGCAGAGGCTCTTTCGCAAAAGAAAACGCTCCTTCTCCCCCCCTCCCGGGGGCCGTGGACGCGGCGCAACAGGATGCCCGGGGGCTGCGCCGGTGGGCGAGCAGGAGGGTGTGCGGGATGCGGGAGGCTGTGCGGGATGCGGGGAGGGTGTGCGGGGGCAGCACCACGGACAGGGCCGAGCCCCGGACAGCTCCGCTTCTCGCCGGGGCGCGGCCGCCGCCGCCTCCGCCCCGCTGCGCTGCGGGGCGCGGAGCAGCAGGTGGCTGCGGGGAGCGGCGCTGCTCAGCGCGGCCCCGCCGCCGCCCGCACCCCTTTTTGCTTTGTTCTCCGGCCCGGCCCCGAGGTGTGTGTGTGTGTGTGTGTGTGTGTGTGTGGCTGCGCCGAGCCCAGCCTCGCCCGGGCGGGGGGCACGGCCCGCCGCAGGCATGCGCGGCAGCCTGCCTGCCTCCCTCCCTCCTCCTCCTCCCCCGGCCCCACCGGGCTCCTCGGCACCCCCGGGAACACTCCTATCCATCCCCCCCCCCCCCCCCCCCCCCCCC